>NW_024814562.1:0-2358 GCF_019175285.1 Sceloporus undulatus
CAGCCGCCATAGATTTTGCAGAGCAGTCGGTAGCATGCCTGGCCGAGGTGATGAGCCAACTCCCGACTGAATGGGCATCATCGCGGACTTCTGAGAGGACTGCCTGGGAGTCATCTGGTAGATCTGGCACAAGGGGGGAGATCTTCTCCATTAACCATTGGATATAAGCCCCCATGCACGCGTTGTAGTTGGCGACTCGCATGCCCAGGGCTGACGAGAAGTAGGCCTTTTTCGCCAGAGCATCAATCTTCTTTGCCTCTCTGTCTGAGGGCATCAGAGAGGCCTTCGGAGTCGATGCACGCTGGGACCCCTCTACAATGGCTGAGTTTTGTTTGGGGTGTCCGAACAGCCAAGACGGAGTGGTTGGAGAGATTCTATAAAGAGACTCAACCTTCCTGTTGTTGGATGAAGTCGAAGAGGGAACTTCCCAGGAGCGCTTGGCCAACTTCTCCAGCGAAGGGAGGAGAGGAATCGCCGGTGGGGTTGGCAGCTTACCGTGGACTCGCCTCTCAATTGGATCAGATGCCTCGTCTTCAACCTGGGAGGTCTTAATGTCAAGGGCATTAGACATCTTTATGACGTGTTCTGCAAAGGTCCGGACGTCATCCGACGGTGAAACTGCCCCGGGCTGGGCGAAGTCTTGAGAGATGGATTGATAGTCATCGTCCCTGGAGGATAGTGAATCACCTCTGGGGCGATAACGGGCTCGGGATGATGTCTCCTCGTCCGATTCGAGTTCTACAACTTCCAGATTGGTGGAGGGCCTGGAAACAGCCCTTGGTTTGGGTCTCCGGTCCCGAGGTTGAAAAAGAGAGTCTTCATCATCTCGAGGGACCAGCCTGTAGTATCTGTCTGTCTCTGTATCATAGTAGTACTCCGGCTCTCTGTCTCGAGATGGCGATGGAGAAGCCACGCGACGAGTGCGGGTCAGCATTGAAGTAAGCGAGCGACGGTCGTTTCTAGAGCTGACAGGAGACACAGGATCTGGAAGCGTGGCCTGGGACCTCAGTGGTGACTCGAAGCGGTGATCGGAGCGGCGGTCATCAGTTTGGGGAGGCCTGGACAGCAAGTTCCTAGATGCCCGTGATGCCATTCGAGGGTCTGATGGTCGATCCTCGGCACCCGGCGATCTCCGGTTGGTGTCTGCGCGCTCGCGATCGGGATCTGAGCGACTGTGTGGCACCTCTGTGCGGAGGGTCGCGGGAGGATCCCGCTCGTCCTGGTGACGCCGCTTTGCAGAGTGATCTCTCTCGAAAGAAGAGGTGCGGGGTCTCTTGGATGTGGACGAGGTACCCGTCTTAGTCGGTGACTTGGCCGAGCCGGAGGGTGTCAAGGCCTTGGTGGCCGAAGAGCCCGGAGTGGAACCCGACTTCGAGGTGGAAGAAGTGGGTGCCTTCGGGACAGAGGACCTCGAGGCAGAACTTGGGAGCTTGAGTCCTTAGCGGTGTCGCGACCCTCCTTGGGACCCTTCTTATGTTTCTTGTCCTTTTTGGAGGGTCGAGGGACTTCTCCCGATGGGCCCTGTTCCGGGGGGTCCAGGGCGGCAACGAGCGCCGATGGGTCATCTGAGGGCTCTTGGATTGGCGCTTCGGTGACAGTCGGCAAGGGGGTCGCGGTGGAAGAGGGAACCCCCACAGAAGACATTGCCCCTGATGTGAAGACCTTAGTATATATCGCAGCCTTCAATCTGGTCTCCCGATTTTTTCACGCCTGAGGGGTTAGGGACTTACAAAGAGCACAAGATGCTGGAATGTGCGTCTCACCCAGGCAAAAAAGACAGGACGAATGGGGATCCTGGCCGGGAATCTTACCCCCACACACGGAGCACTTTTTAAAGGGCACCGATGGCATGATCCGGAAAACGAAGTCAGGCGGTCCGAGTTAGCAACGAGCGAAGGAGACAAGCCGCGGGGCAAGAAGGTGCGAGGTCTAACAGTCTGAGTCGTAAGCCAAAAAACAAGTCGTGGGGCAGGCAGAGAAGAGTCGACAAAAACGGTCCGAGGTCAATTTCCAGTGATTCCTAAACTAAGTCGAAGAGCGAAGTTCCTAGTGGCAGCTAACGCGGCGGAAAAAAGGAACTGGGGAAAAGAGCGGGAACAGAGGTTTTATAGGGGATGGGCGGGGTTACCGCCAAAAAGTTTCAACATGTTGCAAAGTGTACTTTGCCTAGTGATTCCAGAAGTTTCCGAAGGCACTGCGCAGGCGCAGTACAACCCATTTGTATGATTCGCAGAGACCACGAAGAAGAAAGGAGGATATCTAGTGGTGAAGAGGATCAATTGCATCTACAAGAAAATATCTTTGAAATTTTACAGCTGTCACAAATGTCATTGGGAGTTGAATTTACAAATACTAGAC
>NW_024814563.1:0-2358 GCF_019175285.1 Sceloporus undulatus
CTTTGGCAAACAGGACCCGAACCCAGAGAGAAGGAGAAGTCTGACTTTGAGCCTCTAGAGAAACATTCGGGAGGCCGGGCACAGTCTCGGGGCCAAGTTTTGGAGGACGACGCATAGTCCAGACGCCGAGCTCTGGGGTCTCCGGGACTTATAGTTTTCACTAAGGGTAATAGCCCTACTTGTTGGGGAACTGTTGTGACTTTTGTTGGTTTGCAGTTATTAAAGTTTGTTGCACTTGCCACGTGCTTGGAAGTTTGTTTCTGTTTCACCCTTTTTGGAGAGGAGGAGCCAAGTTAGTACGTCCATCATGCAGCCGGCCACGCCAGCCCCGCCCACACTGGTGGAGAATGCGGGCACCGCCCCTAGGGCGGGGACTAGGCCCACCCAAGAACAGTTGTTCTGCTGGTTTGCTGAGCAACAGCAACTCCTCTTGCAACAAGTGGCGGCGCAACACTCGCAAACCTTGGAGCAAGTTTGTAGCGCTCAACAAGTGGCGCAGGAGAGATTGGTTGCAAAGTTAACGGATCTATGGAGAGCCGGAGCAACTCGAGGGGCCGAAGGCCAGGAGAGAGGATTAACCTGGACTGTAGGGTTGAACCCCCTGAAGCTAATGAAGATGGGGCCGCAGGATGATGTGGAGGCTTTCCTGAATACATTTGAGAGGGTGGCGCTGGCTGCTCAATGGCCCCAAGAGCAGTGGGCTTTGATCTTGACTCCCTGTCTCACGGGTCCAGCTCAAGAAGCGGTTGATACCATGGCGGTGGAGGATGCCCGGGTGTATCAGAAGGTCAAGGAGACTATCCTCCAGACATTAAACATATCTGAGGAGACGTACCGTCTAAGATTGAGGGACCTTCGATGAAAACCGGGACTGCATCCCCGAACTCTTGGACAAAAGATACGTGCCAGTGGAATGCGATGGCTGAAACCCGCGGAGAGGACAGCTCTGGAGGTGGCAGAAGTGGTTTTAGTAGAACAGTTTGTAGGAGCTCTACCCCCTCAGGCCCGTAACTGGGTGAAGTGCCATAGGCCTAAAGATTTGGAAACGGCGGTGACCCTGATGGAAGCGTTTACGTCGGCAGAGGAGAGTGAGGGGCCGCGCATTCGCCGGGGAATAGAAGGCGTGCCGTTAAGGGGAGGAAAAGGAGTCCCGGGGTTAGGGCGAGGAGTGATGAAAACAACTGGGGTGCCCGTACGGCCGAGGGAAGAACCAGGTCCGGGGAAGGCCGAGGAGACAGCCACTGGTCCTACGCCGGAGGGAGCTCCTAAGGGAATGTCGCGACGTTCGGTGGTGTGCTATACGTGTGGGCAGGAAGGTCACGTAAGACGGGACTGCCCTGTAATGGAGTGTTCATGGGCTGACACCTGGGAAGCTACCCAAGTAAGTAAAAGAATGTCTAGAGCGCAGATAGTGAAGATAAGGGTGAATGGGCAAGAAAGGGAGGCTTTAGTGGATTCAGGTTGCAGTCAGACCTTGATAAGAGAGGTCCCTGGGGGAGAGGGAGCTCAGTGGGTGAATGTAAGATGTGTACATGGGGATTTAAAACCCTATAAAGCCGTGTGGGCTCTGGTAGAAGTGGAGGGGCAAAAACGGAAGTTAAGAGTGGGGGTGGTGCCATCCCTTAGAAGGGACGCCCTGTTGGGAAGAGATTGGCCTGGGTGGAGACAGTTGCTTAGGGAGGAAGAAGTGTTGGAGGGGGAGTCCCAGAGAGCAGTATCCCTGGATATTGCTGGAGTGAAGAGGGCACAGTTGGTGGCATGGCAACAGGATGACCCTTCCCTGAGGGAAGCGTTGCGAAGAGCCCAGGAACCCGCGGGAGGAGAAGGGCCCCGATTTGAATTAAGAGAGGACTTGGTATACCGGGTCCCTCCCCGGAGAGGAGAAGAAGAACCAGAGCCACAATTGTTAATTCCTCAGGCATTAAGGGCTGAAGTACTGAGGTTAGCTCATGAGATACCTATGGCGGGGCATTTAGGGGTGGAAAAGACAACTCAAAGAGTGATCCAGAGATTCTTTTGGCCTGGAGTGTTTGCGGAAGTGAAAGCTTTCTGTAATTCTTGTCCTCAGTGTCAGGTATTTCAGGGAAAAGGGGCCCCGGGCGGCCCGTTGATGCCTTTGCCTATCATTGAGGAACCTTTTTCTCGTATTGCTATGGACTTGGTGGGGCCCCTGGAACCAGCGGCAAGGGGTTTCCGCTATCTTCTAGTGGTCGTGGATTGTGCTACCAGGTATCCGGAAGCTGTTCCTCTACGGTCAATACAGGCGCCCCGCATTGCTCAAGAATTAATGAAAATATTTTCTAGAGTAGGATTCCCAAGGGAAATTCTAACAGATCAAGGCACTAGCTTCATGAGCCA
>NW_024814564.1:0-2358 GCF_019175285.1 Sceloporus undulatus
GGCTTCATAAATGCCAGGGGTGTATGTGGGTGTGCATGCATGTGTACACCGTGAATACAAGCTCCATCGTGCAACCTCATCTTAAGGTCTCAAACAGCCGTCGTTTCTCGTTCTGTCACCAGCCTTTCTCAACCTGGAACCAATAGTGCAATGCGGCAGCTCAAAAGGCCAATGCGGTTTTAGGCTGCATCAATAGAAGTATAGTGTCTAGATCAAGGGAAGTCATAGGGCTTTGGTCAGGCCCCACCTGGAATATTGTGTCCAGTTCTGGGCACCACAATTCAAAAAGGACGTTGAGAAACTGGAGCGTGTCCAAAGGAGGGTGACTAAAATGGTGAAGGGCCTGGAAACCATGCCATATGAAATAAGACTTAGGGATGTTTAACCTGGAGAAGAGAAGGTTAAGGGGTGATATGATAGTCTGGTTTAAATATTTGAAGGGATGTCATATTGAGGAGGGAGCAAACTTGTTTTCTGCTGCTCCAGAGAACAGGACCTGGAACAATTGATGCAAGCTGCAGGAAAAGAGATTCCACCTCAACATTAGGAGGAACTTCCTGACAATAAGGGCTCTTCGACAGTGGAACAAACTCCTTCCTCGGAGAGCAGTGGAGTCTCCTTCCTTGGAGGTCTTTAAACAGAGGCTGGATGGCCATTTGTTGGGGATGCTTTGATTGAGAGTTCCTGCATGGCAGAATGGAGTTGGACTAGATGGCCCTTGCAGTCTCTTCCAACTCTATGGCCTGTTACAGACTACCAAAGTAAAGCTGCTTGGGGTCTCTTTGGAGGTATGCTGTTTAAATGATGCATGCATCCTAAGAATCCGGAAGCTGCACCAACGCTGCCCTCCAGTGCTTAGGAATGGAGTGTGGCTTTGGCGCAACCTCCGGACTCTTAGGACCCATGCGTCATTTAAACAGCATACCTCCAAAGAGACCCAAAGCAGCTTTATTTTGGCAATCTGTAACAGGCCTAAGATTCTAATACAAGATCCATCATGTAACCTCATCTTACGGTCTCAAACAGCAGTCATTTCTAGTTCTCTCACCAGCCTTTCTCAACCAGGAACCCTTTAGATCTCTTCAACTACATCTCTCTTAACCGTGACCCTTGGCTATGATAGCACCGCTATCGATATCGTAGTTCAACGCATCTGAGAAATCACCAGGTTTAAGGGAGAGCTGTGTCTTGTAAGTAGCAAAGCCTGGAATTGAGATGTAGACTGCCATCTAATTTCTCTGGCCTTGCATATGGATGTGTTTGTAGGTATTTATACAGATGCTGTGTGACATAGGAAGGTTGTGTGTCAGCATGCACACAGACACCCACTTGTTATAGAACTTGGAGACGCCGCATACGTTTGTAGCCAAAGAACAGGGAGGGAGATAATGCAAAAAGCTCTACCCATCCTGTCTTGCACTCACCTAAATTTCTGGGACTCTAATGTTTTTATTTATACTATCTGTTGGCTACATTATGTAGAAGATATGTCTTCAAATGGTTAATGGTCGTTGATGTTAGATGGCAGAGTTTTAATTATTGTACTCGCTGTTTATGTACTGGACAGTGACCAAAATAAATTGTTGTTTTTGTAGTTGTTGTTGCAACTCTTAAAGCTTCCACAGGATCTAAGAAACCGAAGGGAGATTCAAACCAAGGATAGGGATACAACATGATCAGTAGGGAAGCACATTATATGATCAGAACATTATAAATGTTGGTGCATGCGTGACCCGAAGTGCATACTGCTGAAGCTTTGTATCAGGAACACATGCCACATCTATATCCAACCACTTTCTTCTGGATGCATCCATCCTGACAATAATGTCAATGGAAGCAATACAATCAGGAACTATATAGAGATGAAACGATGACAGATTCTTTCAGGGAAGAAACATTTGAAGATGAATGCGCAGTTTTAAAAAGCAAAGTGGGAAAAGCTCACAAAGCACTTGGGAGAAACAAATCTCCAGGAACGAATGACATGCCAACATTGTCAACAAATATGGAAAACAAAACAATGGCCCACGGATTGGAAACATCCGGCACACATTCGAATTCCCAAGAAAGGGGACACTTGGGAGAGCAATAGCCATTGGATTATTCCACTGATCTCCCATTAAAGCAAAGTGATACTCAACATTTTACACAAATGTCTTTTACTATCTATGAAGTGAGGAATTCCAGATATCCAAGCTGGGTTTAGAAAAGAAAGAGACGTTTGGGAACATTGTGCAAACATACATTGGATAGTGGAACCCGCCAAAGAAATTTGGAAGAAAAGCAGATTGTGTTTTATACATTAAAGCAAAACTTTGGATGGATAGATCATGAGAAATTGTGTGTCGGTCTAAAAAA
>NW_024814565.1:0-782 GCF_019175285.1 Sceloporus undulatus
TACTCTATAATTTGGGACACACCAATTGTCTGCATGTATGTATATGGAACACATATACACGCAGTATATTTTAAATGGTCTCTGTGCAGGAAGAAATAACGAAGGTCCTCAAAGGCATTGTAGTTTGGATAGCTGCTAGGCATACCTCTTTCTACCAAAAATTACTTAATGCAAGTGAATTGTATATTGATCATGGTGGCAGTGCTGCAAAAGCAGAAGCTGTACATTGTGGCTGAAATCCTACATTCCACCTCTGTAAAGACAATCTACACTCACATTGGCGGGATACAGACGGGCAAAAAGGGGTGTGTTCATGACTTCATTAAGGTATAGCCTTCAGACGGCCCTTACCTGAATGCCTCCATGAACACGCCGCCCGCACGCCCCAAGCGGGAAGAAGCGGCATTAAAAAAGGTGCCGCTTTTCCCCGCTTCTTTTCTATATGCTGCGCAACTGCGCAGCTCCGTCTATAAGCTGCTGCACCGGTATGCCAGAATTGCTACGCCGCTAATTTAAGTTGCCCATTTAAAAGCTCCGTGTCTGCTGTGTCGCATAATGAGTCAGGGTCCTGGAACATGTGCAGTTTGCACCGAGGCTCTAATTAGAGCGTCAGATGCCATGCAGATGTGGAAGCTGCAGCACAGCTGCACTCTATTTTAATGCTTGTAACCCTAACCCTAACCCTAACCCTAACCCTAACCCTAACCCTAGAGCAACATGTACGCATGCGCTGCTAGAATTGTGGAAAGTTTGGAATTTAAAGTGAACCCCTACACACATTC
>NW_024814565.1:882-2358 GCF_019175285.1 Sceloporus undulatus
TTACATATGTACAAGGGAGGTGATGGGGGATGGCAGGGGGACAGCGGTGGCAGCGGCGACAGCTGTGGCTGTGCATTGCAGATTCAGCAAGAGCGCGGGGACCAAAGGAGAGGAGGCATCCATGATGCTGGTGACACTAGCAACGTGCAAGTGGACAAAGATGCCAACACCAGCTGATCACCAGCTGGCAGGAGACCACCCTTGTTCTTGGGCAGGGCGGGGGGGGAAGTTTAAAGGGGCCTGGGCGCATTAAATGTGCACATATGCTTTCTGCCGCCGGTGCTGAGCGCCGCAGCTGCACTGTCTTCACTGCCCCCCGTGTGGAAGCCCCATACACCTTAGCCACGCCTCCGGGGCGGGCGGTCTGGAGGCTCCATATTCAGCAGAATACACCTCCAAGACGTCTTCCCCTGCCCGTCTGTATCCCGCCATAGCTACTCAGTAGCTTGCACTACATTACCCTTTTGCTGAATACCAGTATTGTGCAAACAATAGCATATCTGCCAATGTTCCTGTTTATTGTTCCATTGTGAAGTTGGGAACATGCAGTGGTTGTTTCTGTAGTCCCATAGGATCAAATGGTGCATCAAAGGCACTGAGGAATAGTGGTGAACAGCAACAGCATGTCCAATGGTGACACTTGTGGAATTCCATTTATGCAACCATGAAGTGAATACATCTGTTGTGCTCCTCCCAAAAGTGCAACCACACATGAAAAAGGACTTCTGTGTGACACCGTCAGGATTGCAGGCATATTTTTATTTGCCATATTAGTGTTTCTGTGTTGCTTCCTGCTAGGCAGCCAATAAGATACTTCTAGATAGTGGTGTGGGAGAGTTGTAGCAGGAAAGAAGAGAGCCTGGGCAGTGGAGCAGCTCCAGAAGGTGGTTAGGTCTGGCATTCTTCAAATGACAATAGGCCAAACATCCCACCAAGACCACCATTTTCACAAAGAACAAAAAACACATGACACATGGAAAGTGTGACAATATTCTTTAGACACTATTAAAGGTCAGATTAATATTCTCTGTTTTGATGGTACAGTGGGCTGTTGGTATCCCCACAGAGGACCTCCCTCTGGATACCAGAATATGTGGCTGTAGTGTAGTAAAATGATGTCCTTTATATAAAAAAGGCAAAACTGAACATTACTTTTTGGAAGTCTTTTAAAAAATATTTTCAAGCCATGGATGGTTGATGCAGAATATGTGAATACAGAGGGATGACTGTATATCAGTGGTTCCCAACCTGTGGGTTGGGACCCCATTGGGGGTCGAATGACCCTTTCATGGGGGTCGCCTAAGACCATTGGAAAACACCTATTTAATTACAGTTATGAAGTAGCAATGAAAATAATTTCATGGGTTTGGGTCACCACAACATGAGGAACTGTATTAAAGGGTTGTGGCATTAGGAAGGTTGGGAACCGCTGCTGTATATGAATGTGTTCAAGTCATATTTACTTGGGAGTTTATC
>NW_024814566.1:0-2358 GCF_019175285.1 Sceloporus undulatus
GTAAATGCCATCAAAGAAAACCATTATCCTGAAACATGGAAACAAGCTAATATAACTTTGCTGTTAAAAGAAGATAGAGATACAATTGAGGTAAAGAGATATAGGCTAAATTCCTTAATAAATATGGATTATAAACTATTTTCTATGATTTTGGCCCATAGACTCAAAGAAGTTCTTAAACACTGGATTCATAAGGAGCAATCGGGATTTCTCCCTCACAGACAACTCAGTGATAACATAGGAAACATCATAAATATAACTGAATATTTTCAAAGGCACAACAAAAAAAACCCATATCTTTTTAGAAAAGGCCTTCAATAACATAGGATGGGATATGTTATTCGTGACTCTTGAAAAAATGGAAATAGGAGCTTCTTATTTAAGATGGATAAAGGCAATGTATAAAGATCAAAGAACCAAACTAATTGTTAACTATAAAGAAACAGAGGAATTTAAGATTTCTAAAGGTAAATGGCAAGCTTTCCCATTTTCACCCCTTTTGTTCATTCTGATCCTTGAAGCACTGAATAATGGGATAAGATTAGAAAATAAGATCTGGGGTTAGGTTAGTCTCCACTTCTCGGAGGACGTTTTCCACAGCTGCCCCAGCCCTTTGGAATGCGCTGCCCACAGAGCTCCGCTCGTCTACTACCCTGGCCCAATTTAGGAAGGACCTTAAAATCTTCCTATTCCAACAGGCATTCCCCGAATAAATATCCTGTGGGCCTCCCTCCTCTTTCGTGGCCAAGAGGCTGGGCTATGGGGCTTTTTACTGTTGGTTGTTTTAATATGTATTTTTTTTATGTGTGTTTCAATTTGATTGTATTTTAACTTGTTGTAAGCCGCCCTGATCGGAGGAAGGGCGGCATATAAATAAAAATTTTATTATTATTTATTATCAAAGAAAATGCCATCAAAGAAAACCATTATCCTGAAACATGGAAACAAGCTAATATAACTTTGCTGTTAAAAGAAGATAGAGATGCAACTGAGGTAAAGAGCTATAGACTAAAGACCTTATTAAATATGGATTATAAATTATTTTCTATGATTTTGGCCCATAGAATCAAAAAAGTTCTTAAACACTGGATTCATAAGGACAAGTCAGTGATAACATACAAAACATCTGAAATATAATTGAAATTTTCAAAGGCACAATGAAAAAACACTTATCTTTTTAGAAAAGGCCTTCAATAACATAGGATGGGATGTTATTTCTGACACTTGAAAAATGGAAATAGGAGCTTCTTATGTAAGATGGATAAAGGCAATGTATAAAGATCAAAGAGTCAAACTGTTAACTATAAAGAAACAGAGGAATTTAAGATTTCTAAACGTAAATGTCAAGCTTTCCCACTTTCACCCCTTTTGTTCATTCTGATCCTTGAAGCACTGAATAATAGGATAAGATTAGAAAATAAGATCAATGGAATAAAAATTAGCATACATTGAGTTTAAAATAGAGTCTTCTCAGACGACATTTGTATTCCCTGGAGAACCCAGAAAAGAGCACAAGACAATTGATGGATGTAATAGTGGAATCTGAATATGATTCTGGACTAAAAGTAAAGAGAGACAAAACAACATTAATAACAAAAAATATGGGGAAAAGGAAGAACAAATGCAGAAAGAAATTAGTGGATTTAAAGTGGGAAAGAAAGTTAAATATCTAGGAATAAATATAACAAATAAAAACTCATATCCATTTCAGAATAACTATGAGACACATGGAAGGAAATCAGAAAAGACCTAGAAAAATGGGGAAATTACGCTTATCGCTATTAGGAAAAATATCACTGATCCAAATCAGTTTACTTTCTGAAATACTGTTTCTGTTCCAAGCGATACCCATCATCCAGAATGAAAAACCATTGAATCTATGGCAAAAGGAAATCTCAACATTTATTTGGAATTAAAAAGAGCCAAGATAAAAACAAAAATACTTTGTGATGACAAAAGTAGAGGAGGACTGGATTTACCAAACATAAATCTTTATTGTGCTGCTTGTTGTTTAGTTTGGATTAGAGAATGGGTTTTGTTAAAGAATGAACAATTGTTTTGTCTGGAAGGTGAACATTTAAGATTTGGGTGGCATGGATACCTAATTTCCAGTAAAGAGAAAGTTCATAAAGAAAGCACAAATCATTTCGTAAGAAAAGCTCTATTGAAGATCTGGGGAAAACAAGTGTAGAATATGTCCAAAAATACCTTTATGGCGTTTGAAACATGAGGCTCTTTTCGGGAGGAAAGATATCCATTAAACTAAATGGTTAAGAGACAAGGATGTACTGAAAGAATCACAAGGAAAACTAGAGATCAAAACACAAGAAGAACCTAAAGATTATGGCCTAGATTGTC
>NW_024814567.1:0-2358 GCF_019175285.1 Sceloporus undulatus
TTATTTTGTGCTGAAATCCCCCTATTCTGTCCTCTGCTCCATTATCCTCAGGTTGAGCACCCTTTGCCTTTTCTGAGAAGACTGAGGCAAAGAAAGTGTTGAGTAATTCCGCCTTTTCTCTGTCTTCTGTTAGCATTTTTCCATCTTCTCCACGCAGTGGCCCTACCGTTTCCTCCTTCTTCCTTTTGGTGCGGACATATCCAAAAAAGCCCTGTTTTGATTTGTTTCACAAAAGAGTCCCAAACCACAAAAATTAATCCAACAATGTATAAAAACTCCTTAAATATCTTACTGCATGGAGAAAAAAAATGGAAATTATTACAAAAGAAAACTAAATAAATGAAGATTTCCATCCCTAATGTATTTACAGCTGTTATGTTTCATTTATTCTTTGGCCCGTTACAAACGGGCCTTTGCGACGCCCCGTCACATGCTAGGGGTTGGCCAAGGACCTAGCATCCACCTCGGCCTCACCCCTAGCACGTGACGGGGTTGTAAAAATGGCGGTGCCCAATACACACGGTCGCCACTATTTTTACGTGCCGGACACATAGCATCCACACATCGCACCCCGGATATGATGCCACGAGTGTGCGAGTAGCGCCTCACGGTGTCCCGTCCAGGGCACAAGAAGAAGCACCATTTTGGAGCTTCTTTTTGCTCCGTGAGGGAACTGCTGCTGCGGCTCCCTCGCAGAGCAACCGGCAGCGGCGCGAGACTGCCCATTTTGGGCGGTCTGTAATGCGCCTTTGTTTCAATATGCAGGCCAGCTCAGTTCAGAATTTGTGATTATGGACTGTAGCTACAAGAAAAGAAAACACAGTTGTGCATGATTAGTTCTTATGAGGTGACATCCAATTAGGGACATATACATGCAGACATCATACTATTCATATGAACCCAAAACGTTACCATTGCTCAATAGACTGCTGAAAGCAACAGAAATGAAATTGTTTAGCCAGCATGTTTCTCTGTCCATTGCATGTTGTATTTATCCATTGTGCATTGCACATTGAAGTTGTTCATTGGAAGCCAAGATGACTAAACTGAAGCTTTTGTACTTTGGCCACATCATGCAAAGTTATGACTCATTGGAAAATAAAATAATGCTAGGAAAGGTTGAAGAAAGTAGAAAGGAAGGAAGGCCACATGCTATATGGGTGGACTCTATGAAGGAGATCACGGCTATGAATTTACAGGACCTAAGCAGAGCATTGGAGGATAGGGTGTCTTGGAGATGTCTCATCCACAGGATTGCCATGAGTCAAAACTAAACCATAAGTTGAGATCGACTTGAGTGTGATTAATAATAACAGCAACAACAACAACAACAACAATTGTGTATTGGGCATTGTGGTTGTGCATTAAAAAAAAATCAAACATTAGCCACCCTGGTACATTGTTCTGAAGACAGTTTTGAGTTATGAGAGAAAAATAGCTTTTGAACAAATGCTACATTTTCAAAACACCTCCAAGTAGATCTTATCCTCCCCAGGTTTTCTTCCCAGCCTCCTAGACTTGGGTTTCATATTGTCTGACCTTTTTCTCTCTCTCTTTCTTTTTCAGATCCATTCTGAACAAGCAATATATTGAACTGATAATATTTAATAGCCTCATATAAGTAATCAAAATGCCGTTTGAATAAAATTATCATTTTTTCCAAACTGTTTTTTTTTTAAATAGGTGTCTGCTGCTTAACAAGGCTGCACAGATAATCAGCAGAAAGGGGAAAGAAAGGAAGAAAATAAGAATGGGAGAAAAATACACCCTAAACATAGGGATGCACACTTATTCACCCTTCTATTGTCTGTTTGTGGGTGCAAATTTATATCAATGTTGGGGGTCTCAAGGGCCACTTGGGATAAAAGCAGCAGGTATAAGTAGCAACAGAATCCAATGCAGTAGGTAGAATATGGTTCTATATTACAACATGATAGGTATTATTCTTAAATAAATAATAATAAAAGTTTTATTTATATACCGCAGCCTTCCATAGATCAGGGCGGTGTACACACAATTAAAATATACATACATAAATCAAGCAAATCAAGCATAAACAATACATCAAAGAAACAATAAAAACAATAAAAAAGATAAAAAGATAAAACCCCAATTAGCCCTTCCTCATGGCCACGGAAAGAGGAGGGAGGCCCTAAATGATGTTCATGGGGGGAATGCTTGATGAAATAAGAAGGTCTTTAAATCCTTCTTAAATTGGGCCAGGGAGGTAGTCGAGCGGAGCTCAGCGGGCAGCGTATTCCAGAGGGCCGGGGCGGCGATGGAAAACGTCCGCTTGGTGACGGAGGAAAGTCTAGCCCCCGGCACCTTCAGGAGTTGCTGCCCAGATGTTCTGAGGGT
>NW_024814568.1:0-2357 GCF_019175285.1 Sceloporus undulatus
TTTGGTTATAAAACTGAAAAATTAGATTTACATTGTATTTGCAAATATTGTGCTTGGTGGCACAGTGTCATCAAGCATATATTAGAACAGTGGTTCCCAACCTTTGCTCTATGGAGCCACTGTATTAGAGAATTGCAAAGGAAACTGTAGTCTGAACTGTCCATCTCTGATATCTGCAGATGTTAGATGAGCAAGTCTACAATTGTCACGAAGCAATATGTTCCTCAAACGCTGTGCTGACTTTGCTCCTGGAGTGGTCTTCTCCAACCCAGTGCCCTCCAGATGTTTTGGACCACGATTCTTAGAATTTCTAGTTTAGAGGAGGAAACTGTAGCATATAACATGCTGCTGCAGATCAAAGTCCCATCTATTCCAGCATTCATTGCCAACTGAAGCCAGACATAGTTGTGGGTATTTCCCACATCTGGTACCCAGAGTTATATCTCTGTTCTACATAGTATTTCATTTGCCTCTCATCATGAGTTCAATTACTTACTTTCACTGAATCAGTCTAATCATTCTTGAAACCCACAAGTGAACAAACTTATGGTGTATCTTTTCAGACTGAATTACAAACGTTAGTCATGTATAGGGATGCAAAGAATACTTGAAAATTTTCATTGACAAAAAGGTTTTTTTTGTTTTTTAATATATCCAGACATCCTTTTGAAGAAATAGTCAACTGGCATTAGATTTTTGTGACTCTGAGAGTTTTTTTGTCCAAATTAATTTTTACAAAAAAGTGACAAAATGCAAATTAAAATATCTGCCATCTAATCAAGAGAAAACTTTTGACATTATTCATTCTTGTATGTAAGAACACAATAGGTGAACCTATCCCTTTTGTGATTATTCTGAGTATATTGCCAGTTTATCCTCTTTCACAGTTTATAGTCTTCTGGCTCTTTGTAATATTTCCCTATGAGTTAACATTTACCTCTCTGAACTGTAAAGCACCAAACATTTTAGTCTTCTTCTGAGAATGAAGGCCTGCCAATGCCTTTGAAAAGAAAAGACAATCTAGAGATTTTAGTTTTACTTTCTTTTTTCCTCAACTGCAAGTTTATTTTGGTGTACAAACATTCTCACCCAAATAAGTTATCCTACAACTTCGCTATGACTGCTCTAGTACCCTTTCCCACATTTATCACATTTGTTTTAAGATTGGCCAAGCAGAACTTGTCACAAAATTCTAAATGTGCTAGCACCATACATTTATACATTAGCACTATAATACTGCCCATCTATTTTTTTCATAGTAAAACTTTGGCCTGTTACAGGCTGCCAAAATAAAGCTGCTTCGGGTCTCTTTGGAGGTATGTTTAAATGATGCATGGGAACTAAGAGTCTGGATGTCGCGCCGAAGCCACACTCCATTCCTAAGCACTGGAGTGCAGCTTTGGTGCAGCTTCCAGATTCTTAGGATGCATGCATCATTTAAACAGCATACCTCCAAAGAGACCTGAAGCAGCTTTATTTTGGCAGTCTGTAACAGGCCTTTCAGAACCATATTTGTCTTTGTTTTACTGTTACTGTTGTTGCTGGTGGAATATGAAATTAAAATATTAAATCACAGCTGGGGTTAAAAAAACCTGGGCTTAGCAATGAAAATTTGTCTCTTTGGCCCTGTTGTGAAATGCTTCTGAACTCAACTTCAAAAGTGGTTTCTATATGGCTCAACAGCTTGCTGCTTGCAAAAGACAAGTCTAATGGTCCCTTGGAGGTACAGTTTTGAGGTGCTCCTATTTTTGGGGACAGTAGAGGGATCCATTTTAAATGTGTAGCTTCTTCTCTTCAGTGGTGTGAGCAAAGCAAGCAGCTGTCAACATACAAGGGTCCCATACCAATCTGTACTCAAATTAAAAACAAAACAAAACATTTTTTCCCCATTTAAACTCAATTAAAACTTGAAAAAAATTGCTTGGTTTGGTACCACTCCTTGAATGGTAATGAATCTGACCTTCACAAGGCTAGCAAGAAAAAGTAAAACACATTGTGGGGAAAAGCAATGCAAAAAGGTTGTTGACAAGCTATAGCATGTCCAGAGGAAGCCGATCAAAATTGTAAAGGGTCTGGAAATCATGCCTTATAAGAAATATTGGGGTGATCTGCTCATATGAGCAATGTAACACCAAAGGAGGTACACTTATAAAACCATACTGATCACTAGTATAAGCAGAATGAGTTGGAAAACCATTTCCATTGGAAATACTGTGATCTTCTATTAATATACTGTCCAATGTCATCCTGCTGATGTGAAGATATCACTAGCATGCACACATATCTAAGTGAACAACCTGGCTCTGACAGCATATGAACTCAGTTTGTGTGCTTGCAGAATTATCCTTTCCCCAAAA
>NW_024814569.1:0-2357 GCF_019175285.1 Sceloporus undulatus
CCATAAAAAGAACTCCATCCTGGCACCACACATGATCTTTAACTGGCCAGAAAGATTTTGCTATCGGACTTACATCTCTCATATATTGTGGCCATCCTTGATCTAGGTATGTTTGAACCATCTTAAGCTGGGGATCGCATTTTGTTGCCTCTTGTATTATACACACTTTGTCTGGATGCATTGCTAAAGCATTCACCTCATGTATTACTTTCTCATCTCCCATGGAATGTTCTTTACTAAAAGGAGGATCTACAGTGGCTCTTGACAAGGTATCAGCCAGATACATAAGTTTACCTGGGGTATATACAATGTTAAGTTGATACTTCTGTTTGTGATCTTCATATACTGGAGTCCTGGTGGCGCAGTGGTTAAATGCCTGTACTGCAGCCATTCACTCAAAACCACAAGGTTGCTAGTTCAAGACCAGCAAAAGGGCCCAAGCTTGACTCAGGCTTGCATCCTTCCAAGGTCGCTAAAATGCATTTATTGCAATCAAGCAGGGGCACTGCCTATCGGTTTTTAAAAATTGACTCTAAAGGCTTGTGATCAGGTTGAACTAACAGAGTTTTACCAAACCCATATTGATGAAACTTTCATACCGCATATACAACCACAAGCAATTCTTTCTCTATTTGTGCATAATTTTTTTCTGCTGAGTTAAGTGACCTTGAGGCATAGGACACTGGCTTATTGTCCTGAAGCAGACATGCTCCTAAGCCATCCTTTGATGCATCTGCCTGAATTACAACTGGCTTTGTCACATCAAAATATTGAAGCACAGCTGTGCTACATAACTTTTGTGTGATAGCATCGAAGGCTTTTTGATGTTCTGGCATCCACTGAAAAACTACATTCTTTTTAAATAGGTTTTTCAATAGGGAAGTCAGCTCTGTCTCTTGTGGAATATACTTTGCCAAATATTGTGCTGACCCTAAAAATCTCAGGACCCCCTGTCTATCATTGGGCGGTTTCATTTCTTGGACAGCCTTTACTTTCTCAGAATCTGGTCTGACTCCTTCAGCAGTCACTATGTGACCCATGGATTCTACAGAGTTTACCTTAAACTGGATGTTTTCTTTATTAAATTTAATGTTGTTGGCATGTGCTGTTTTCATAACCTGGTGTGAAATTTCATCATGCTGTTCCACTGTTTCTGCTGCTATAATCATATCATCTGCTATCATATGTACACCTCTTATATGTCCAAATGTTTTTTGGTTCTTTTGTTGAACAACCTCACTTGCAGATTTAAGCCCGAATGGTAAGCGATTAAAACAATACCTTCCCTATGGTGTATTAAATGTACATAACCCACAATATTCCAGGTGAAGTCTGACTAGAGCATGATAAAGTGGCTTTTTTACTTTCCTCAATCTACAGTGTTCAAAACAAGATAAAATAAATCATAGCGATGCCACCAGAGTCCTTCTGACATGAAGTAAATAAATAAGATAACAAACTTAAGGGGAAAGCTCAATGTAAAAAAAGAAAGCCATGGTCACTACTTGAAAACAATGCAAATGGTTTAATCAAATGGACCAAAGGCTTAGTTTAGACACCAGACAAAAAGATAACCACAAATCAAAAGCGTAATGATCATGAAAACTACCTGATGTGGAATCAATTTGTTTCCAATTCCAAATACAGAACTATAGTACTTCACATATTTGATTTATTTAAGACATTTTTACTTTCCTTTTCAGCTAAGGCTCCCAGAGCAGCTTACATGAAATCAATAAAAACAATAACAAATCAGTAAGACAATAAATGGAACACAGATACCCTTCAGCAATAAAAAAAAACATTAAATCTAAATCTAAAACGCCTGGGCAAAAAAAAAATAAATAAATAAAAAGGAAGAAAAAACATTTTCACTTGGAGTTGTAAAAGAAAACAGACTTGGTGACTGATGAATTTCTCTTGAGAACAATGCTCAAAGTTGAGTGCCATGAAGCAAGAAGGCCTTTTCTCCAGTCATCACTCTCCTCCTCTTCAAGGAAGAAAGGTCTCGAAGAAAGAACTGGTAAGACCTGGGCCAACTGATATGGGAGATAATAGTTGTCAAAGTTTTCAGGATTCTGAGAATTAAAATCAGCACTTTGTATATTGAGAATCTAGCCATACTAGTTTTGCTAGTGTGATCGTTAAAATCAAGATATTCAATATAATGAGTATCTATATGCTCAGTGTGAAGCTAACAAGCTAGTGGAAAAAATCAAAAAGGGAATTTAGAAGTGAGACCTTAGCTGAGAAATGCTGAATAGGAGGTTAAAAGCTAAATGTGCAAAGATGCAAGATGACATTGAAGGTTGTTTTGCCTCGGCCTCCCAAGTAGCCAAAGCAAAACTGATAAGGGG
>NW_024814570.1:0-1633 GCF_019175285.1 Sceloporus undulatus
ATGAGAAAAGAGGAAGACAACATCACATTGATTCAATCATGGAAGGCACAGCTGTGAGTTTGGAAAATCTGAGCACTTTTGGAGGCCTGCCATTTATTTCTCCTCCTCCCTGTGCTCCCCACCTAAGAGGCTGCCATGGGGTTGGGGACATTGTACTTTTCATGCATCTAAACTGAGTGCATCTCAAATAATACTTCAGACAAAGCAAGAAAAGTTAGTTTTTTGGACTGGCCGTGCAGGTTGGGGATTCTGGCAGTTGTTTTCCAAAGAAAGGCCTTTTCCAAGCTTGGAGGAGGACTCTAATTTGTGTATCCAAATTTTAAAAAAGAAGCCTGTCTTGTATTTGCTAAATGCAGTAGCTAAGTCTCTTAACAATTTTACATATCTTGAGAAACTGGAGCGTGTCAAAAGGAGGGCGACTAAAATGGTGAAGGGTCTGGAAACCATGTCCTATGAGGAACGTCTTAAGGAGCTGGGGATGTTTAGCCTGGAGAAAAGAAGGTTAAGAGGTGATATGATAGCCCTGTTTAAATATTTGAAGGGATGTCATATTCAGGAAGGAACAAGCTTGTTTTCTGCTGCTCCAGAGACTAGAACGCAGAACAATGGATCCAAACTACAGGAAAAGAGATTCCAGCTCAACATTCATAGGACCTTCCTGACAGTAAGGGCTGTTTGACAGTGGAACAAACTCCCTTGGAGTGTGGTGGAGTCTCCTTCCTTAGAGGTCTTCAAACAGAGGCTGAATGGCCATCTGTCAATGGGAATGCTTTGATTGTGATTTCCTGCATGGCAGGGGGCTGGACTGGATGGCCCTTGCGGTCTCTTCCAACTCTATGATTCTATAATTCTATGATTCAGTTGATTTCTCTATCCCTTTAATATATTTGCATGTGTGTTTTTGCCTCTGTATGATGACTGGAATGCAAACCAAAGAATTAAAATAAGTTCACTGGCAGCTGCTCACAAGCAGATACAAAATTCAAGGGGAACTTGAATTTTCCCAGATCTGATTCCTAACCAATCTTCAACGGGGACCTTTTTTGCTTGTCTTACTCTGCCCCCTGGTGGTCAGATAACAGGCATGCAACCCAGTGCTGCAATTTCAACCCAAGTTCTTCCAAACCGATGCTTATTTTCACAACGACAATAGAAGCACCTAATTTTTAAATATATCTATGAGGTCCTATAATTCACCACCTTAGTTGCAGAAATCTACAGATTCGAGATATCGCAACAGCTCATCAATCCTGGCATAAAAACACTTTTGTCTTGTGACTGGTGTTCTTACAAACGTATGAGTATATTACCTGTGATCAAATATGTATTTTTCATGTCCCCCAATTTATATTCCACCTCCATACATATCCTACTCAATGTGCAAACAGTGTGTTTTTAAAGCAACAACATTTGTATATGTCAATAACAACCCTTTAAAAAAAGTCTAATGTTCTTTCCTTCCAGACTAAACCATGATATGTTTAAAATGGCTTTGAAGAAGGGCCGATGATAGTTTCTATAGACTTTGGGCTTCCCATAGTAGAGCATGCATCTTGTTGGTAATTCCCAACTAAGTTGACTGTTTGAATATACTGGATTTGTCTACATAGTTACTCACTACAATTGGTCCTCC
>NW_024814570.1:1733-2357 GCF_019175285.1 Sceloporus undulatus
GGTCCTCCAGTGCAATTTCATGGTCAACTTCTAGCACATCCCGAGCAGAGAATTGCCCTGGGGCACATAGAGATTCCTAGAGAGAACACTTCTCAAGGCATATGTAGGTCCTCCAGTGCAATTTCATGGTCAACTTCTAGCAGATCCCGAGCATAGAATTGCCCTAGAGCACATAGAGATTCCTAGAGAGATCACTTCTGAAGGCATATGTAGGTCCTCCAGTGCGATTTCATGGTCAACTTCTAGCAGATCCCGAGCATAGAATTGCCCTAGAGCACATAGAGATTCCTAGAGAGAACACTTCTGAAGGCATATGTAGGTCCTCCAGTGCAATTTCATGGTCAACTTCTAGCAGATCCCGAGCATAGAATTGCCCTAGGGCACATAGAGATTCCTAGAGAGAACACTTCTCAAGGCATATGTAGGTCCTCCAGTGCAATTTCATGGTCAACATCTAGCAGATCCCAAGCATAGAATTGCCCTGGAGCACATAGAGATTCCCAGAGAGTTGTTCTCTCAAGCAAAAATAAAAATAGTGTTTTTTTATTTGTGGTTTTTCCACTTTCATAGGGATCCCGTGTTCCTAACCCCGGTGAATGTGGAGGGTTCACTGCACTCAACAAT
>NW_024814571.1:0-2357 GCF_019175285.1 Sceloporus undulatus
ATGAACATCAACCTTCGTGAAGTCATCTGTACATCCAGGGTAAGGATAGCTATTTTGCCTGTGTGTGATGGGTCAGCATCCATGTGGATATAAACCACATAATAACTAGGAAGTAGCCTTGTACTGAGTTGAACCATTGGATCATCAGGCCTTTGTGTTGTTAGCTATGACTGGCAGAATCAGCGCTCCAGGTTTTCAGGAGTGATTCTTTCTTAGCCCAGTCTGCCAGAAACAGGGACTGGATGCAGAAGGGGCTGTGTGAACATCAGAGGCTGCCTTATACTCAGGCAGACCCATAGGGGCATCTGTGGCCTTGTATTGTCAACTATAGCTCCACAGTGTTCATTCCTAGCCCTGCCTGGAGATCCCAGGTCATCTTTGCTGGTGGCCTCATATCCAAGGACCAGCCAAGCCCAGTCCCATCAGCTCCTGATACCAGACAAGATTGGGTGTGTTTAGCATGGTATGATCTCACAAGTAGTGTGAGTTGGGGTTGTTAACTTTCTTACTTGCCTTCTTCTTTATGACAACTGGAATATGGCAAACTAATAATCAAAATAGTGTGTAATGCAAAACTGTACCTCTGCTGTGGATAAAAGATTTTTTAAAAAAATCATAGGAAGAGCCATGTAATAAGGTGATATTGATGAATCCATCCATTCAAATGCTTGGAACAAAGAAATGCTTTAGCCTACTGTAGTACTGAAAAAAGGATGTTGTGAGGATCACCTTCTTGGTGAGACCATTGCATTGGAGTCGTATGACCAAAAAGGCTGCAAAGGATTCCCACCTCCTCTCAGTCTGGGCAGCTATTTCATAGGATGCTGTATTTGATTGTGTCTAAAGCTACTGAGAGACAAAGAAAGAGATGAAAACAAACCTTGAATTTTCATGATATGTCCTCACACATTTTCCAGTAGCTTCAAGTCATTTTACAATTTCGAGAGGGTTTCATTAGGAATGGTCTTGAAGCACTGCCTCTTCAAGGTGATCCAAGTACCACTTCCACCTCCTTCACTCCCAAGGAGGTATCACTCCACTAGCTGGCCATTGCATCCTCTCCCCTCAAGGTTTTAAGTAGCCATACTAAGTATGTCAACCTTTCATACCGTGGGGTTGGACTGCATGGGCCTTGTGGCCTTCTTTAATTCTATGATTCTGTGATCAGTTGTTCTGAAAGAAGACCATGATGGAAAAACATGATGAAACGCTCTTGTGATGCCATGGAGCTGCTTGATAATGTACTGTACTGGGATTCTGGAAGTTGTAGTCCAGAAAAGTATTTTTTTTTCCCTAGCTGTGACCACACTTACTGAGGTTCTGCCTTTGGGACAGAAACGTTGCTTTCTTGGTTGTTCTGCCTGTTGCCCACTAGGTGGTACTGCCAGCATTGATCCCAGATGCACCAAGTTTTTTTTTAATTTTTATTGTTATAACAAATATACAAAAATATGAATCACAAGTATTAAGACATACCAAGACAAACAATACAATCAAAAAACAACAAAGGAAAAAAACATTTAACACTATTATATTACATATTCACCCTAATCTATTAACAAAAGGCTTCCACAAAATTTTTGTATTTATGTCCTCTCTTTAACATATCCCATATACTTTTTACATTTTAATTCTAATTTCCTCTTAATACAAATTATAAATTCTTTTTCTATAATTCATAAACTCGTTATTTCTTAATTTTCTTAATTTTCTTAATCCAAGTCCAACATAATAAATCTTTTAAAATCTTTTTAAACACTCCCATTCTTCCTCTCTTTCATCCATCTTCTGGTCACTTAAGCGTGCTGTTAGTATATCCATTTCCATTGCCTCTGTTAATTTCTCTACCCATTCCTCTATTGTGGGTGTCATCTGTGATCTCCAATACCTGGCAAAAGTTATTTTTGCTATTGTAATCATATATAATATTAATTGTCTATATTTTATTTCTACTTTTTTTTCTAGTATATCGGTCATATTCAATAGAAACAACAAAGGATTCAATGGTATATCAACTTCTAAGATTTTTGACATACACTTCTGAATTATTTTCCAAAATCTTTTAGTCTCTTCACATTCTCCACCATACATGATAAAATGTACCTCTTTGTTTATTACACTTCCAACACAAACCACTCCCAGCTTTATACATTTTATTTAATCGATTTGGGGATAAATAATAAATAATAATAATAAAAATTTTATTTATATCCCGCCCTTCTTAAAATCAGGGCGGCTTACAACAAGATTAAAATACAGTCATATAAAACACAAAACCAAGAAGAGTTAAAAAACATATACAACAATCATGAAAACAAGCAAAAAGCCCCATAGCCCAACCTCTTGGCCACGGAAGA
>NW_024814572.1:0-2357 GCF_019175285.1 Sceloporus undulatus
GGGGGGGGGGGGGGGGGATTTGGGTCCTATTTCAGGCACCTTCCTCCCGGAACCCATTATTAGAGCCTTCCACAGCTCACTATGATACTTTAAATGACTATTTCACAGATAATATCTCTCAGATAAGAGCCAAATTGGACATCAGCATTATTGTGGAGGCTATAAGTGAGGTGTCCATGACTAAGATCATACTGGATCAATTTGAATCTGAGTACTGAGAGTATGGACAAGCTCCTTTTAAGTGTGAAGAGGAGAACTTGCCCTCCCGACCCTTGCCCTTTTTATATCATCTGAGATATATCATAGATGCATCTCTTAGTTAGGGCTATTTTCCATCATGCTTAAAAGAAATGGTGCTACGGCCCTTTATGGAAAAGCCCTCCTTTGGAGGGGTGCTACGGCCCTTTATGGAAAAGCCCTCCAAGATCTCTTGGAGATGAACAATTACGGACCGGTCTCCCATCTTCCATTTCTAACCAACACAATTTTGAGGGCAGTTGCTCTTCACCTCCAAGCGGTCTTGGATGAAACAGATTATCTGGACCCATTTCAAACTGGCTTCAGGATGGGATATGGAGTCGAAACTGTTATGGTTGCCTTATTAAATGCTCTTTGCTTCAAGGTGGGATGTAACTTACCAAACTTTAAGCTGTATTATTATGCAGCTTGTTTCAAATGCTTAGAAGAATGGTTCAAATTAGAAAACAAGAATTTATTGAATATAGAAAAAGCTAACCTGAATCTTGGTATACATGCATATATGTGGTATACAAAACCAAAATATAATAATACCTTTAACCATCATGTTATAAGAAGATCATTGCTTAAAGTATGGAATAAAATGAGACATCAATTTTGGGTGTCACTGCAAGAAGACTATTACGATAGAACAAAGGACAAAGATACTTCATGGCTAAGATATGGAGATTTAATAAACCAAACACCATAAGGAAAATACAATATGAAATCTATGGAAGAACTTAATGAAAGAGGAAACATGAAGGATTGGTTTTTATACAACTAATTAAACAATCGTTTTAAGGCAGATAATAAAGCTCCTGAGTTAATGATGGATGACAATGAAATAGATAAAATTATGATGGACCAAAAAGGTAAACACATATCCAAATGTTATAAACTATTACAGTGCGCCCGCTCCATACGCGGGCGCGCCATATGCGCTGCCACCGCACACAAGCCCCATTGTTTCCAATGGGGCTCGAGCATAGGCGGAATTGGCCTTACGCGGAGGGATCCAGAACAGATCCCCCGCGTAAGGCGAGGACGGACTGTAAAAGAAAGAGATTATTAAACACAGCATGGTAAGATGGGCACGTGATATAAATAAAACTATAACTATAGAGGAATGGGGGAAATCATGTAAAGGAACAAATAAATTCACTCTGTGCCAAAACTATAAAGGAAATTACATCAAAATGTTATACAGGTGGTATCTAACCCCCCCAAAAAGCCACCAGAGATACAAAGCTGGCAATACTTAGTGCTGGAAATGCAGGGAACCCGAGGGAAGCTTCTTTCATATTGGTGGACATGCATTAAAGCTAAAGGATTCTGGCAAATGATTCATGGAAGCATCCAAAACATTCTTGATATAAATATTCCCTTTGAACCACATTTATTTTTACTAAACATGACACACAACATAAAGGCAGTAAAATACAATAGAATTATTTTATATATGGTCTCATGTGCAAGGATCTTATTTGCTCAAGTTTGGAAATCTACAATTAATCCTTCTATCGAAGATTGGTTGATTAAGATATATGAAGCTAGAAATATGGATATAGTATCTGCCTTACTAAGAGGGAAACCAAAAGAATATTTAGAGATGGAATGGAGTTGTCTTAAAACATTTGAAGAAAAGGGTGATAACATTCCATTAGTTAGTATCTGGTTGATATTTGGTCATGGGAATATCTCAGTGTAATAAAAATATTTGAAAATAAAAAAGGAAGACCCACATCATTGTTGTGGGGAGCGCCACACACCGAGTTGTTATAGCCACATTCTGTGCTGCTCCGGGCCTTGCTGCAGGTGAGCCATTGATGGTTTGAGGATGGCGACACGCTCCAACGCGGCAATGGTTGAAGGGAGAAGAAACAACAATCAAAGTCTAAGTGTTGTTTCTGCTCCCGTCACCCTTAAATGTAGGGGCCATTCAGACTACATTTTACCCCGGTTCCCAAACCCGTTTAAAAGTTGGAAGTTCACACTTGTTCCAATTTTAACACAACTCGATCAGGGTGTTGCACAAGAGATCCAGGGCAAATCCCCCTTAGTGCGGTTTTTCTGAAAGCGGACTATTGACCCTTTCTTTTTGGAAGCTCTTCCCTGCT
>NW_024814573.1:0-2357 GCF_019175285.1 Sceloporus undulatus
CTTCCTTCAGTGGAAACAGGGGTTGGTTGCCCATGTCTTAGTGTAGCTTGGCAGTAGATTGTTACACTGGCCAGGAGTTGAACTAGATGTCTCTTGGGGTCCCTTCCAACTCTACATTCCTTCTCCCACATAAAGATAGCCAATAATTAAGAGAGACCTCAGAGCCTATTCTTAAGATCCCACCAACACATGAGATAAGATGGACAGTGACCAATACCAGGACCTTTGTGTGCAGGCACCTGGGCTTTGGAATTCTGTCTCTCCAGAGAGGTTTTTATTAATTTTTATTTTATTTATTTGTGGCATTTACACCCTGTCTGTCTCCCAAAATGGAATTCAAGGTGGCTTGGAGGTTCAAGGTTCATGGTTCACATGGCCAGCTTGAAGTAGAAAACCTGTGACCTACCTGTCAGATTCTTGCTGTCCATCAAAGTGTCCAATGCATCAAGTAAAAGGGAATGGGAGAACTTTCTCTGGGAGATGAGATTTCTAGGAATACAAACACTATCTGGAGACTAGTTTTCCTGCACAGTTCTGAACCAGACAGAAAAGTATTTGATTAACAGCTGCACTGAAGAACACCTTTAGAAGTTGTGCCCAGATGGTCTGCCCCCGGCTTGCTTGTAACACTCAAAGCCGCAGGAGGAAAAACAGAAACGCACTAATCCATTCATGCCACATCAACCCCAATCATTCAAAAGCAACTGTGCACAGATTCACACAGACCCCTGACTTTCTTGCTACCTGACAAGCAGTGAAACCTCACTTGCATCTATATGCCAGGTCCTAGACTCATTATCCCACATTTATCCACACTAACCTCTCTTTATCATCTTTTTGCCCCATTACTTAAATGATCAAAGTCCTTCTTGATTTCTACAGATATCTCTCTACCTTCATTATCCCCCCCCCCCCCCCCCCGTCCCCATGCCAAACACATAGGCTGGCACGTGGAAGGTGGCTTCCTTCTCATACTACTGAAGATTAATCTATCAACAAAATGGGAAACCAGGAGAGAAGAGACAGAACAGGGAGGCTTGGTATGTGCTGACTGTTTTAGCTTGCTTGCTTCTTATGACAAATCCATGTCATCCCCTGCCATCTTAATCGAGACTGAATATAGTATGGTTGCCAGCATTAATGTTATTCTAAGAACTGCTTCTGTGTGCTTTGCATACCGAGGAAATTCAGGGGCTTTCCAGACCGGTGCTTTGCACCGGCCTGGATACGTGCTAGGGTTGCCCGAGGGCGGCGCCATGACATGCCCCACAACCCTAGCAGGTCACAGCTGTGTGATAATTGCGGCTCCCTGTATACACAGGCACCGCCATTATGATGTCACGGCTGCACTGCAGCCAAACGGTGTGGCACGGGTGTGACATCCCCATGACGCTGCAGAGTGCTTGGGGTGCCATTTCAGCATCACGGGAAGTTGCTCCAAAACAGAGCTCCTTTTTGCCGCATGCATCACTGGTGCAGCCTTTACACAGCCACGCCAGTGATGTGGAAGAGAAAGGGCCAAGCACCCCCTTTCTCCCCTTCCCCGCAGCTGTCGGGGTGTCCTTGGAGCATGAAGCCCCAAGGACACCTTTTTCTAGGTTGCAGGGAAGCGGCGTTTTGCCGCTTCCCCAAGGCCTGGAGAAGTAGCAGATTGGGGCCTCTGGGACTGCCGCTGCAGATGCCCAGGCCCCAATCCTTAGGGGAAAGGGGCGTGTGCAGGCCGACTCAAAGGGGAGGTCTGTATCCCACCTCTGTTCCTGCCCCTAACCGGACCAGAAACAAATATACACAATCTTATCTATCTGTCTATCTGTTTGATTGATACCATGCTTTTCTCCTGAATGGGGCTAGAAATTGAGGGCCCGTACAGACAGGCCAAAATAAAGCTGCTTCAGGTCCCTTTGGAGGTATGCTGTTTCAATGATGCATGCGTCCTAAGAGGCCAGAAGCCATGCCAAAGCAACATTCCAGTCCTAAGTTCATCTACAGTGTAGAATAATGGAATTTGACACCACTTTAACTGCCATGGCTCCATTCCACAGAATCCTGGGATCTGTGGTTTTGAAAGCACATACACTTTTGGCAGTGAAGGCTAAAGATCTTGTAAAACTACAGATCCCAAGATCCGATAGGATGGGGCTACAGCACTTTAAAAGGTGTCAAAGCTCATTATTTGTACAGTGTAGATGCACCCAAATTCTGTCTAGCAGCATGCCAAACACTAATTGTCTCATTTTGGAGCAAACCTATTTTTGCAAATATCTATCTATCTATCTATCTATCTATCTATCTATCTATCTATCTACCTATCTATCTATCTATCTAGACAGAACCCCCACCCCCCACCCCAGGACCAC
>NW_024814574.1:0-2357 GCF_019175285.1 Sceloporus undulatus
CAGGGGAGCCTGGTGTGATTTGTTGTGTCTCCCGCAGTGGCTTCTTCTGGCTCTCTTCGGATGCCTTGGCAACAGAGTGCCGCCCCGTCCAGCCTTGCCTTGCCTTGCCTTGCCTTGCCCCGAGTCTTTCTTTCTGCCGGTGCCTCCTCGCACTCCGCCTCACAACCCGGGAGAGGAAGGGAAGGGAAGGGAAGGCAGGCCAGATCCGGCCCCAGGGCTTTCTCTGAGCGAGCCTCCTCCTCCTCCTTCCCCCGGAGGAATGCCCATTCGGAGCCTGGCACTGCCCCCTACTGGCCCAGGCCCCGATGAACTGCGCCCTCCTCCTCCTCCGTTCCTCTTCCAGTCCTTGGCGGCTCCGCTGGGCTGAGGCCGGAGAGAAGGCAAAGCCTCACTCCCGCTGCCCTCGGCTTCCCTCGCCCTCCGAGGGGGAACCCAGGGGCCCGGGCAGGGGAGCTCAGGGACGCCGGGGAGGCTCTCCTCCATTCCTTCCCCAGCCCTCTCTCTCTCTCTCTCTCTCATCTTCCGCCTCCATCCCTCCTCCACTCCCATCCTTTTCTTCCCTCTTTTCCTCCTCCCCCTTTTCCTCCTTCTCTTCCTCCTCCATCCCTCTCTTCCTCTTCTTCCTTTGCCATTCTTCCTGCTCCATTTCTCTCTTCTTCTTCCTCCTCCATCCCTCTCTTCTTCCTCCTCCTTTCTCCCTTTTCTTCCTTCTCCATCCCTCTCTTCTCCTTCCTCTTCCTCCTCCATCCCTTTTCCTCCCAATCTCCGCCTCCTCCTGCATCCCTCTCTTTCTCCTCCTCCTCCATTCTCCTGCTGCTCCTCTCCTCTTTTCTTTCCCCTCCCTCCCTCCCTCTCTTCCTCCTCCTTTCCTTTCCTTTCCTTTCCATCGGGGAGAGAAGAGAGGCCAGAAAGCGCCTGGGAGCCCTCCTCGCTGGGCGCTGGAGAACCGGCTCTTTGGAGGGAGGCTGAGGGGAATCCCTCCCTAGTTTCGGGGGAAGGGGGTTGCTGCCTTGTTATGCCTGGCGGGGCGCCCCCCTTGGAGCCCCCGAGAGCGGAGGGAGCTGGACGCCGGCGGCCTCCGGGAGGCAGAGGAGGAGGAGGAGGAGGAGGAGGAGGAGGAGGCGAGGCAGAGGCGGCGAGGAAGACGGCGTCGGGGCCGGGCTCCTCTTCTTCGCGGGGCCCGGCCGGGCAGCCCTACCATGTCCAGAGCCCGCGGGAGGAGGAAGAGGAAGAAGCGGAGGCTTAAGGGAAGGGCCTGCTCGCCCGCGGGGCTCTGGGCGCCAAGGCTTCCCCCGGCGGACAAGGAGGCCAAGGAGGGAATGCTCTGAGGAAGAGGAGGAGGAGGAAGAAGAAGGGGGAGGCTGCGCCTTGAAGCTGATGCTCCCGCCGCCGTGGAGCCCCGGCCAAAGTTGACCTCTTCCATGGCAAGCGTGAGTAGTAGCCACCCACAGACAGAGCAGCCCTGGCTCGGCATCTGTGTGTGTGTGTTTTGTGTGTGTGTTTTATGGGGGGGGGGGGGACTTGTGGCAGCTGTCCATCCTGTTGACTGCAGGCAGCAAGGACTGGGCACCCCTTCTCCCCAACACACAAGCCCCCTCTTTCCTGCACCCCTCAGAAACAGCAGCAGCAGCAGATTTACCCCCCCTTTTTCCACCACCTCCGACTCGCTCTGCTTTGTCTCTCTCGCAAATGACACCACCCGTTTGTCTTCCGCCTTCCTTCCTCCTCCTCACCCCCCATTCCCATCCCTTCCCTTCCCTTTCCGCCCTCTCAACTTACTTCCCCCCTCCTCCCTCCCCACCCCTTTGCTCCGGCCTTCGTTTCTTCCTTCTTTTCCCTATCTTCCTTCCCTCCCAAAATCCCACACCCCATCACACCGTTTGCCCTCCCCCTCTTACCCGATCCAGCACCCCCCTGCCTTCTCTTTCCTCCCCTCCCCCCTTCCCTCTCCTTGCATCCGCCCAGGCTTCCCTTTCTCCCCTCCTTCCCACCTCTCTTTCTCAGCCAAGTCCCCCCCCAAATAATACTGGCCCAGTCCTCCGAGCACACACACCCCCCGCCTTCCTCTTTCTCTCTCTCACACAGCCCTCCTCCAGCTCCCTCGGGAGCCTCTCTCCATCCTTCCTCCTTCCCTCTCTCTCCCTCTTTCGTTTCTCCCCTCATCCCTGTCTCTCTAGCCCCAGATCCACTTTCAGGCCCCCTCCCTCCCTCTCTCTCTCTCTCTCTGTGTTTTAAAGGGGAGACCCCCTGTAGCTCAAACGGGAAGGCAGCCCTCCTTTCACTGTGTGTGTTCATCTTCGAGGGGGGACCCTTCTAACCCAGCCAGGGATTGTGTGTGTGTGTGTGTGTGTGTGTGT
>NW_024814575.1:0-2357 GCF_019175285.1 Sceloporus undulatus
GGTTACAGCTCTTGAAGAGTCCCTAGTTTTCTGACTTCAAGGAGAAAAAAGTTAAAATGAGGAGAGCAAAACAGAACAGAGCACCATTAAGAACATTAGAAGAACTAAGCTTTTTCTAACCCTTCTAGTGAAAAGTGATGGCTATGACTAGCAAAAAGTTTTTAGGAAAGGACATATAACAAATTCAGCAAAGCGTGAAAGGCCTGAAAAGATGGTCCTACTGGTGGTTGGAAGATGCCTGGATTGTGCTTGCTCATGCTTGGGATAGATGCAGAACTCACAGACTTTCAGAAGCATGTATGTGTGTATGTATTTTTGTGTGTGCACACACATGCATATGTGACAGTTTAGTGGCACATAGGGCAAATTCTCCTGACTTCTTTTTGCTTCAAGAATTGCATTTTTGCCACTTCAAGGGGCATGGAACAGCCATGGATATCATTTCCTCAATATTGTGTTTTTCAAGTGCTGTGGGGCAAAAAGAAGTCCATCAGTACCACCTGCTGGAACCAACCTATCAGGTAGGAGTGGCTGCCATGTTTCCTTACAATGCGTTCATGTGAATAGTGAGACCTTTGTCTATAGAACCAAAATGAGTTGGAGAAAACATTAGAAGACACAGAGATGCTACCCACTACTGACCACCTCAAGAAGCATCCTAAACATGAAGGTCTGAAAAGGTCTAGTTAAATACATTTGGAAGAATGTGATTACAGAGTTCTGTGACTGAGAACCAATAAGGTTCCCATTCACAGTACTCCGTATTTGTATCCAGTCTCCTATAGACCCATCTTCAGACCTCTGCATTCAATGTATAAAGGTCTAGGATATTGCTGAGTGCAGAGCCTTTCAGAACTTAGGTTCATGTGCTTAGAACTTAGCTAAACACTATGGGCTGGAAAACACTTCCAGAAAACTAATCATGTAGTTTTATTCAAGGGAGATTGGTAGGATCAAAAGATGGCAGCCTCCTGCAACAAGGAGAAGGACATGAGAGAGACAAAAGAGGGTTGTCCCGGAAAGGGAGAAGCGGTGGTGCTGCAGAGGGAGGGAGAACTCTGACTGGAAACTACAAGGCCCAGCAATCCCTGGGGTGAAAGGAGAGAAGGGAAGACCCCAGGAGACAGGCCTTACAAGGGGAGGGGCTGGCAGATAAATGGAATCATAGAATAGAATCATAGAATCATAGAGTTGGAAGAGACCACAGGGGCCATCCAGTCCAACCCCCTGCCATGCAGGAAATCACAATCAAAGCATCCCCGACAAATGGCCATCCAGCCTCTGCTTGAAGACCTCCAAGGAAGGAGACTCCACTACACGCCGAGGGAGTGTGTTCCACTGTCGAACAGCCCTTACTGTCAGGAAGTTCCTCCTAATGTTGAGGTGGAATCTCTTTTCCTGCAGTTTGCATCCATTGCTTCAGGTCCTAGTCTCTGGAGCAGCAGAAAACAAGCTTGCTCCCTCCTCAACATGACATCCCTTCAAATATTTGAACAGGGCTATCATATCACCTCTTAATCTTCTCTTCTCCAGGCTAAACATCCCCAGCTCCCTAAGTCATTCCTCGTAGGGCATGGTTTCCGGTTTAGTCGCCCTCCTTTGGACACGCTCCAGTTTCTCAATGTCCTTTTTGAATTGTGGTGCCCAGAACTGGACAGAATATTCCAGGTGGAGCCTGACCAGAGCAGAATATAGTGGCACTATGACTTCCCTTATTCTAGACACTATACTTCTATTGATGCAGCCTAAAATCACATTGGCCTTGTTAGCTGCCGCATTACACTGTTGACTCATGTTCAACTTGTGGTCTGCTTGGACTCCTTGATTCCTTTCACACGTAGTTTCATTCAGCCAGGTGTCCTCCATCCTATATCTGTGCTTTTCGTTTTTCCGCCCTAAGTGCAGTACCTTACATTTCTCTGTGTTGAATTTCATTTTGTTAGCTATGGCCCAGTTTTCTAGTCTGTTCAGGTCATTTTGAATCTTGATCCTGTCCTCTAGGGTATTAGTTATTCCCCTAATTTGGTGTCATCTGAAAAGGAGCCATTGTTGAGCACTCTTTGGCTTCGGACAGTCAACCAATTACAAATCCATGTAACAGTTACTTTGTCTAGCCCACATTTTACAAGCTTGTTTGCAAGAATATCATGGGGAACTTTGTCAAAGGCCTTACTGAAGTCAAGATATACTATATCCACAGCATTCCCTTCATCTAACAAGTTGGTAATTTTATCAAAAAAAGAGATCAGGTTTGTCTGGCATGATTTCTTTCTCTGGAGCCCGTGTTGACTTTTTGTGATTATGGCATTGCTTTCTAGATGTTCACAGACTTTTTGTTTAATTATCTGCTCTAGAAT
>NW_024814576.1:0-1128 GCF_019175285.1 Sceloporus undulatus
GACTCTTAGGACGCATGCATCATTGAAACACCATACCTCCACTGTGACTTGAAGCAGCTTTATTTTGGCTGTCTGTAACAGGCCTAACTCTCGTACTCTTAGGGTTGTGAGACACACAACAGGCTCTCTGCTGGGGATCTCAAATTCTAGGCAGGCTCATGTAGGAGGAACTAGTCTTTCAGACATCATTATAAGAGGCTTGTTGCATGAGAAAAGAAAGCCGAAATGGAGCGGAAGAAAAGCAGCTTTCTCTGTGCCTCCCTATGTACCATTGTAAGACTTCTTTTCTCTTCTCAAGGGCTACTGTCATAAAAGTGTGCCTTTTATCAAATGGATTTTTTCCAGAACACCAAAAACACACTTTTATTATTGTCTCCCTTGAGAAGAGAATGGGAGTGCTATGACAACATGAGGAGAGGCCCAGAGAAAGCTGCTTCTCTTCCACTCCATTCCGACTTTCTTTTCTCATGTGGTAAAGCTCTAGGTCTTTATATTACAAAGCCATCATCTTGAATTGAGCTCAGAAGCAAATTGGAGGTCAGTGTAGTTGGTGCAAGACCAGGAATACATAGTCTCTAAAGCACACACCTGATAACCATCTGCCCACCACATTTTGTACTAGCTGTAGCTTCTGAATATTTTTCCAGTGCTTCCCCATGCAGAGTGCATTGTTGTTGTTATTGTTGTTGTTGTTGTTATTATTATTATTATTATTATTATTAACCTTTATTTATGAAGCACTGTAAATTTACACAGCGCTGTACATGCAATCTTTTTAGTTAGATGGTTCCCTGCTCTTGGGCTTACAATCTAAAAAGACATGACACAGAAGGAGAAGGGAGTGGTGGCGGGAAAGGGTAAGAGGTCCAGCAGTTCCTCTCTACCTCCAAGGCCTGGACCAAGGCAGTTGGACTGGAGGGAGGGCTTGGCTTCATAATGGATGGTTAATCTTCTTCCAGGGAAAATACATACTTTCAAGTAGGATAATACATATACAGTACATAGCAATACAGGAAATGGTTTGATAAACAGGCACCAAAAGAACATCAAATAGTAAGCGACAATTATGCAATGCCTGGGAAGGCTTCTCTGAACAGGATGGTTTTCAACTCTGTTTTGAAGCTGGTT
>NW_024814576.1:1228-2356 GCF_019175285.1 Sceloporus undulatus
GACTCTTAGGACGCATGCATCATTGAAACACCATACCTCCACTGTGACTTGAAGCAGCTTTATTTTGGCTGTCTGTAACAGGCCTAACTCTCGTACTCTTAGGGTTGTGAGACACACAACAGGCTCTCTGCTGGGGATCTCAAATTCTAGGCAGGCTCATGTAGGAGGAACTAGTCTTTCAGACATCATTATAAGAGGCTTGTTGCATGAGAAAAGAAAGCCGAAATGGAGCGGAAGAAAAGCAGCTTTCTCTGTGCCTCCCTATGTACCATTGTAAGACTTCTTTTCTCTTCTCAAGGGCTACTGTCATAAAAGTGTGCCTTTTATCAAATGGATTTTTTCCAGAACACCAAAAACACACTTTTATTATTGTCTCCCTTGAGAAGAGAATGGGAGTGCTATGACAACATGAGGAGAGGCCCAGAGAAAGCTGCTTCTCTTCCACTCCATTCCGACTTTCTTTTCTCATGTGGTAAAGCTCTAGGTCTTTATATTACAAAGCCATCATCTTGAATTGAGCTCAGAAGCAAATTGGAGGTCAGTGTAGTTGGTGCAAGACCAGGAATACATAGTCTCTAAAGCACACACCTGATAACCATCTGCCCACCACATTTTGTACTAGCTGTAGCTTCTGAATATTTTTCCAGTGCTTCCCCATGCAGAGTGCATTGTTGTTGTTATTGTTGTTGTTGTTGTTATTATTATTATTATTATTATTATTAACCTTTATTTATGAAGCACTGTAAATTTACACAGCGCTGTACATGCAATCTTTTTAGTTAGATGGTTCCCTGCTCTTGGGCTTACAATCTAAAAAGACATGACACAGAAGGAGAAGGGAGTGGTGGCGGGAAAGGGTAAGAGGTCCAGCAGTTCCTCTCTACCTCCAAGGCCTGGACCAAGGCAGTTGGACTGGAGGGAGGGCTTGGCTTCATAATGGATGGTTAATCTTCTTCCAGGGAAAATACATACTTTCAAGTAGGATAATACATATACAGTACATAGCAATACAGGAAATGGTTTGATAAACAGGCACCAAAAGAACATCAAATAGTAAGCGACAATTATGCAATGCCTGGGAAGGCTTCTCTGAACAGGATGGTTTTCAACTCTGTTTTGAAGCTGGTT
>NW_024814577.1:0-2356 GCF_019175285.1 Sceloporus undulatus
GCGGTCTGTACCCCACCATTGATAAGAATTCCAAGCTCTGGGTGCAGGCAAAAAGCCCCTGAAAATATTGTGATCTGCATCCTATTGGTGAGTACCAATTAGAGTAGACCCACTGATCAACTGTTGAATGATGAGTCAACATACACATAAACTCCCGTTGATTCAACCATTTTATTCTAGTTGATACTAACAATGGGTATCATGCCAGTGTGTTTTCCGTATAACCTTCATTGGACATTTTACAATTGCTTTTAATAGTGGCAGGACTTCATGAGGGAAATATTAATATTGTAAAGTCTTAAAAGAAAGAAACCTATACATGTTTTTTAAAACAATTCTTCCATATTGAACATTACACGTACGTTACAAGCTGTTAAGTCACAAGAGTGTGGAACTGGTAAATAAACATTCTTACCGTACATGCATCCTTCCCTCCTTCCTTGTCACCAGCACACACCATGTTCATTGTTATGACAGTATTAGAATTATAGTGGTTTTTGTCATTGCATATGCTTCTTTCAATGACAGTGACATTAACCTCTCGAAGTGATTCAGATGGCTTTTTGTTCCTGATGTTGATAATGCCCCAGCCAGCAACGAGACACTTAATACCTGCCTTGAGGTCCATGAAATTTTTGGCAAGTTTGACTGTGGACACATTTTTATTAAGCTTGGCTGACCCCTTAAGCTTAAGCAGGGTGGGAAGTGGAAGGAAGAGAGAGAGAGAGAGAACAAAAGTGGTTATTATTAACAGCATGAAAAAGGAAACCCAGATCCAAAGTCACTTAGCTTTGACACTCATGGAGTGACCATACTGGCAGTGTAAAAATACAATAAAAACAAATTATAGAACTAACAATTTTATGTCATTTGCTAGCCGAGGTGGCTGCCTCCTCATGCCAAGCGATTGGGCTGGCTGTGTGCAATCCTCTGCACTTTGGGCAGCCTTCATTTATTACTTATTGTCCCCCCACAACTCTGGATGGAGTAGGATTCCCATCCATTCCAAGTCTTCTGACACTTCAATCCTTAAGCTAAGGAGGATTCACAGCTTAACTTTCTGGAAGCTAAAACTGATGAATGAAAGTGCAGGAAGCAGAGGAGGTCAAAAGGTATGATGTCTGCTGTCCTTTTGCCCCCAGCAATGTATCTAGGGCCTAACCAAGGGGACTAAGAAAGAGGATCAGTAACAGTGACAGCAGTTATGGCCCATCTACTCAGAACTAGGAAAAAAAATCCCTTTTTTGAATGACAGTTTGCACAATCCCCGTGAAGCAGCATGTCCAGTGGACCCAGCTGCTTATTGCTATTTTTTGTCCAACGTATTTGATACCCTCCAACATTTCACATGTGAAGACTAGGACATATTTGACCAAGCAAAATCAGAGTACGGTCAAGGTGGCAAAAGCTATTAATGAGGATGAACACAGAATCTAGGAGAGGCTGTAGAAGTTTGATTTTGCCAGAGCCTACAGGGAAGGGCAAGATTCTGCCCCCTCCTCTCCTCCCCTTGCTGTTGAGTTCATCAAAGGCAAACTACTTTGGATTCAGTTTGCAGCAACTGAAATAAGCTGATAATAAAGGAAGAAAATGGGAGGAGAAGGAAAGTGAACCTGGGTCATTTAGAAGATTAATCAGGACTGTCTCAGCCAAATTCACCAGATTGCAAAACTATGCTGTTTGTAACTTATGTTTTAATATTGTGGTGGTCTGTGACCATAATAAAGATTCTATTCCATTCTGTGTTTTAATATTAGTAATATTAGTAAGTCTAGCTTACTTGAAGGAACGCCTCCTTCCATATAATCCTTCCCCCACACTAAGGAGGAACTTACTGCAGTCAGGAAAAACTAGACTGGTGGTGACTTCCCGGAGGGCCTTTTCAGCTGCAACTCCAAAAATTTGGAATGATGATGGAGGAGGTTCGACAGATCACATCTCTTGACGCTTTTAAAAAGGCGATAAAAACAACCCTCTTCCGGCAGGCCTTTCCAGACTAACCTCTCCTAAAACAGAATCAACTGCTCATGCTAATCAGCCCCTCCTCATTATTGCCCATTATTGTCATATTGCTGTCACTTCTTGCCAATCTGTTTTAACTGATGCTATTCCAGTTAAATGTTTTTATTGTTATTATTTTGTATTAATGGGTGGGAAGGTGGAAGGGTGGGGTTTTGGGGACTGTTTCCTTATTTTTTCTTTGACTTGTATTTGAAATTTTCCTTGCTGTTACCCACCTCAATCCTCAAATGGGAAAGGCGGGATACAAATAAATATTATATATATATATATATATATATATATATATAGTAATCAGTGTTTTAGTTTAATCTTTTAAAATTATTGTAAGCTGTCT
>NW_024814578.1:0-2356 GCF_019175285.1 Sceloporus undulatus
GGGCAGATGATGGGGGCCCTTCCTTCTTTCCCCTCAGAGGCAAAGATTGAGCCAGGTACCTTGTGGGAGGAGAGGAGTTCCTTTGTGGAGGGCAGATGATGGGGGCCCTTCTTTCTTTCCCCTCAGAGGCAAAGATTGAGCCAGGTACCTTGTGGGAGGAGAGGAGTTCCTTTGTGGAGGGCAGATGATGGGGGCCCTTCCTATGGCATGCATCCTAAGTGGTTGTAAACCATGCCAAAGCCATGCTCCAGTCCTAAGGACTGGAGCGCAGCATTGGCACAGCTTTTGGCTTCTTAAGATGCATGTGTCATTTAAACAGCATACCTCCAAAGTGACCCAAAGCAGCTTTATTTTGGCCTGTCTCTTCGGGTCCTTAGGCAAACTCCTGCAGCTTCCCCAACTTGTGTGTACTTCCCCATTAATCCCTTTTGTCATCTTGACCACTCTCTAATCTTGCTTGGCCCCATGTGTCTGAGTTTTCATCTGTGAAATGTTAGAGGGTATGGTTTCTAATGAACGGTAGTACAAACTTATTTTCAGGCAGATCTGACATGGGGGGATCCCGATCTGCCCACCTCTACCCAGGGAAAATAGGTGAGTGGGAATGGGGCCTAAAAATGCAAGATAATCTGTATTCTATTCTCTGATCTACCCAGTTTTTTGCTAACTTTTCATTCTTTGCATAGCCTCTTTATCCTGTGCAAAGGACTTGTGTTGGTTAGCTGTCTCCAAGGTGTATTAAAGAATACAAAGTGCATACGTGGGCACTAGGAAGGATACAGTGTGCATTTAGTATTATTTGTGTGACGAATAACCTTTCTAGTGTGGCAGGTGCTTGGGACTTTTGTTATCCTACCGCTGCCACCAAATTATGTAACGAAGCTTTCCTATTGTGCCACCCAATTATGTGAAGGCCCCGTCTAGTCAACCTTCACCCTAACACTGCCACCAAATTATGTGATGCACACCCAAACCACAATCCTTTTCTATGATGGCAGGCACCTGGGAGTTTGTATCCCATGGCTGCCCCTTGGGTTTTGTAATTTGAGTAGTGTGGTATTAACTCAAGTCCAGGCGTGTCCTTTGAATCAAACAAATAAAACATTAATTTCAAGAAGGTTTAACAGTGTTGGTTTTAATATGATATCTTATGTAATTGTTACTTTCTACTTTGTTATAATTACCATTGGTTTTATAAATCTTTAGCTAAATCACCAGTTTCTTATAACTAAGATTCACTCAGTTCTTCTTTTAAATTCCTCTCTTAAACTTAGACCTAACAGCCACCAAAGTTAACACTATCCCGCAGGATATCACACTCCAGCCACTCCCTTTCCTAGAGTCCTGGAAGTGAATCGGTAGGGAGCCCTTTCCCACTCAGACTCTATCCCTAACCGTCCTTATCTATCGCTGGAACCCTCACTCTCAGGATTCCAATCCCAGACTGACTATTCCCCCAGGAACTCATGGAACCCAGTCCTCTCTTGAACTCAACTGTTCCCTCAACTGTCAAATCCCAACTGTCTCTCTTCTCTAACAGCTCGGAATTTTCAAAAGTCTCAGCCCACATTCTATTGGCTGGACCTCAGCTGCCTTCTGATTGGTCAGTCGGGTGTTCTATGCACCACAGTTTGTATTTCATGAAGATGTAAAAATGGGCTGTTTGTTTTATGGGGTTGACACTGTGATGCTGGTTTTACATGCTGAGTTAATCTTTACATTCATTTGGAGTTCAGCTTGGCACAGGCTTACAAACAGAATTGGAGACTTGTCTCATCATTTTGGTACTGTGGGCTGGCTGCAATTTAGCACTGTGGCCCTAATGTCCTGCTCCATCTCTCCTAATCTCAGATTTGTGCAAACCTAGCAACATTCAGCTGCCTCCTTGTAACTGTGTGTCTTCACCCACATCTCTATGCCACCCCCTTTACACATCCTTTTGCATGGGGGAGGGGTTGATAAGAACAATTGTTGTGTCAAGTCTTTTTTGTCCCTAAAGCCCCAGAATTAACACTAGGTGTTGCTGTCACATGCCGTACACGTGAAATAACATATCTGGTTATCACATCTGCTTATTTTTCCCTTTTATGATATTACACATTTAGAATATTTTGCATGGGCAGTATTTCCTGCTCTTTATCAGTGTCTCACAAACTATCTGATGTAGACAGATCTTGTAGCACCTTTGAGACATCTGAGGAAGTAGAGTTAAGTCTACAAACGCTCATGCTGCCAACCTTTTTCTTTTAGTCTTAAAGGTGCTACAAGATCTCTTTACATACTGATTCTACAGACTAACACAGCTATATCTTTGAAAGCTATCTGATGTGGATGATCAGTAATTTTCTCCCTCCCA
>NW_024814579.1:0-2356 GCF_019175285.1 Sceloporus undulatus
GACTGTGCTATACATTGGCTTGTGAATGGGACCAGAATTCAGAGCCAAGAAGGACCTGAGAGCCGGTGTGACAATCCTGTTTGGCTGAAGTATTTCCACCAAGCACCCATTTCATTTAATTCACTTTCAGACAATTCTTTCCCACCCAGGAAACATCCTAAAGCAATTTAAACCTTTCCGAATGCTCTGTTTCTGCCCCCAAGCAAAGATTTCAGTATAAATATCAGTCCCAACTGGCTGTTCTTCAGCGTCAGTCCAGTTGCAGACAGACACTCAGTTGGTTTACATTGCTATACACCTCACTAGACTTTCCAGCCGCACTTGCCATTTGAGTTACTGACTTCTCTCCCCTTTCTGGACCCTCAGCAATTGGGATCAAGATCCATCTAGGTAATGTATTACCATTAGCAAAGCCCTACACTATTCACCACTCCCACCTTTGTTACCCAGTTCTTGTGTGCGTGCATGAACACCTATATGTGTAAATGTGTGTGTATGCATGTATTTTGCTTTCCCCCTAAATAAATCACAAAAACCTATCTGAAATGCCTCTGGAGTTCTGTGTGCTTCTGGGCCTGGTATAGTTGGGATGAATCCCGAGGTCACTGTTGCCTCAGTCTCTCCTTTGAGCTAAGTATGAAATTCCCCTAAAAGCATAGCACTTGCGACTGTCCTCCCCAGACTCCAGCATTTCGAGTGACAAAGGGCCTCTGGAATCAACCACTGAGCTAAGAAAGCTCAAGTTGGAAAAGAAACATTAGAGAAAATTGAATTTTTGTGTTACTCTTTCCTCTCTTCATAGACATTGCTCATAATTGCTAAATGGAACCCTTAATATCTATGAAAACAAGGGCCTGATTTCAAGTTCATTTCTTAAGTTCAGTGCTCTACATGGGGCTACCTTTGTACCAAGTTCGGAATCTTCAGTTAGTTCAAAACGCGGTATTCAGATTGGTCACTGGAACCATCCATTAAGAACCCAAGCCTTCCCTCCAGTCCATCTCCCTTGGTCCAGGCCTCGGAGGTAGAGAAGAACTGCTGGACCTCATCCCCTTCCCCACCACCACTCCCTTCTTCTTTTGTGTCATGTCTTTTTAGATTGCAAGCCTCAGGGCAGGGAACCGTCTAATTAAAAAGATTGTATGTAAAGCACTGTGTACATTTACAGTGCTTTCTAAATAAAGGTTAATAATAATAATAATAACAACAACAACAACAACAACAACAACAACAACAACATCTAGGTCAGACCATATAACACCAGTATCTCTACATTGTCTGCCAATTAGCTTCTGGGTGCAATACAAAGTGTTGGTTATTACCTTTAAAGTACTGTACATGGCTTGGGCCCAAGCTACTTGAAGGAACGCCTCTCCCTACACAATCCGCCCCGCACTCTCAGAACATCTGAGAAGAATCTATTAGATTACCCAAAGGTCAGGCTAAGAACAACTTCTCAGAGAGCATATATAGCCTGGGCCCCCACGTTATGAAACAATTTGCCAGAGGAGATCCGTCTGATCACCACCTTGGATGCTTTCAAGAAAGCACTTAAGATGGATCCCTTCTGGCAGGCTTACCCACCCGACCTCTTGTAAAGAACTTAAGGAAAAATCCCACTTCTGATCACAACTGTGCATTTTAAATGATGTTTTTATTTGTCCCAAATTGAGTTTTAAGCGTTTTGTTGTTTTACTGTGTGTAAATTGGATGCTATTGTTGTTTTGTGGCTATTTTACAGTTGTAATACCGCCTCGCTCCATTGAGAGAGGCGGGTAAATACAAATAAAACTTATTATTATTATCAGTATAATCTGTGAGGTTGGTGGCTGCCTCCCAATCCCCAAGGCCCCTCTCCTGGCCCTTCCCAAAGGTCCCTTTCTCTCCGCACAGAGCTAGGAAATCCTGGCTTTGCTCCTGCCTTCCCTCCTGGCTCCCAGAGGCCTAGAATCATAGAGATGGAAGAGACTACAAAGGCCATCCAGTCCAACCCCATTCTGCCATGTAGGAATCAAAGCATCCCTGACAGATGGCCATCCAGCCTCTGTTTGAAGACCTCTAAGAAAGGAGACTCCACCAAAATCTCCGAGGGGAGTTTGTTCCACTGTCGAACAGACCTTACTGTTAGGAAGTTCCTTCTTATGTTGAAGTGGAATCTCTTTTCCTACAGTTTGCATCCATTGTTCCATGTTCTAGTCTCTGGAGCAGCAGAAAACAAGCTTGACATTCCTTCAAATATTTAAACAGGGCTATCCTATAACCTCTTAACCTTCTCTTCTCCAGGCTAAACATCCCTAGTTACCCAAGTCGTTTCCAAATCCTGCACCATTTTAGTCGCCCTCCTTTGGACATGCTC
>NW_024814580.1:0-2355 GCF_019175285.1 Sceloporus undulatus
CCGTGGGTGGCAGAGTAGGAGTCCCACCTTGCACCCAACCATGAGCAGCTGGGCATATTTCACAAGCTGGGATATGTGATTTGGCCCTCTCTGGCGCCGAGGTCTTCAGGACAGAGTGGGTCCAACTATTTCCACTCCACTGACCAGCTCACCGTTGCTTCCTCCACCTTCTGTACAGTGACATTTTATGCAAGACTAGTGAGAAGTGGCTGGGCCTTCCATGCTTGGCAGAGTGTGGCGTTCAACAAATATCCTGGTGGTTGAAGTCTCCCAGTGCTACTGTCTCTCTCCCTTTTAAATATTTGGTCATTTGTTGTAGGAAGATATCATCCAAGACTTCAGTCTGGCTGGGAGTCTGTAGTAGATACCCACAAGGAGGTCACTGTTTTTTCTCTCCCCTTTAATTTTTGCTCTAAGTCAGGGATTTCCAAATTTTAGTTCTCCAGGTGTTTGGGACTTCAGCTCCCAGAAGCCCTAGCCATGAATAAATGTTTTGGACTTCAGCTCCAAGGAATTCTGGGAGCTGAAGTCCAAAACATTCATTCATTCAAAACCTCTGGAGGACTAAAGTTTGGGAATTAGTGTTTTAAGTTATAGATGTCCTCGCCTGTTTTCTGTGCTCTGTGCCATGGATCCCCTCATGGGTTTACATATTGTGCCTTTTCCTCTATCCCTGTTCAGTCTGTTTCTTTGGAATAGGGTTCACCCTTCCATTACAGTGTGTCCTCGCCTTACGCGGGGGATCCGTTCCGGATCCCGTCGTGTAAGGTGAATTCCACCTATGCTGGAGCCCCATTGGAAACAATGGGGCTCATGCGCGATGGTGCGGCGGTGTGGTCGAGCGCGCGTGGGGCGCAACAGGCGCGTGCGCCCATTCAATTGAATGGGACGTGCCGCCCTGCGCGCGCCGGCGGCTTTGAGCGCCTATGCTCAAAGCCGCCTATAAAAAGGCAGCATATGCAGAGGATCCACTGTACTACGTTCCAGTCATGAGACATGTGCCACCAAGTTTCAATGATGCCTGTTATAGCATATTTGCCCTCCTGTGTTAAGAGTTCAGGTTCATCTTATTCATTTCCCAAGCTTTGTACATTAGTGTGGAGATATCTAAGGTTCGACCATTCTCTTGATAAGAGGGCAGGGGTGGAGGATGCCTTTCTCTCTCCATGTTTCCTGGCCCCCCACCCTCTCCTCTCCTCACTCCCCGTTTTTCCCTCCCAGGAACGACGCTTCCAGAGCTCTCTGAGCAGTTTGGGCCACCTGAGGCCACCCCCCCTCTGCTGTGCCGGCTGGTGGAGGGGATTGAGAAGAAAGGTGAGGAGGGGGACGGAGGGAAAGGGGACCCCAGTGGTGCACTGTGTCCGTGGCGGGTGTGGGGGGGATATCTATTCTAGAAACACCTCTGCACCCCCTCCTTCACCCCTGGTGACCTGACCAGACTTAGGGGCTCTGCTGGTTTTGAGAAGGGAGATTCTGGGAGTTCTAACCCTGCAGAGTTGAACTTTGCTGGGCTCTCCTTCTGCCATGCAGAAATACACAATCAAAGCACTCCCTGGGACAGGTGGCCATCCAGTCTCTCCAAAGAAGCAGATTCCGCCACCCTCCGATGCATCTAGAGGTCACCATGTCCATCGCTGCCACCCCATTCCAGTTCAGAGATCCACAGCTAAAACATCCCTAACAGAGGTGGCCATTCAACCTCTGCTTGAAAGCTCCCAGCAGGAGTCTATTAACACAACATAACTAAAATACAGTATATAAAAGCTGAGCATTAAAATGGAATTAAACCACCAGTTTGGTATTGACAGTTGCAAAGGAGCGTGCCTGTCTGAATCCTTGGCCCATAGTCTGTGAAGTCCACACTTCTGTGGCAGAGACCCCCACCAAGTCACTTCCCACCAAAGGGAGACTCGAATAGTGGGGGGAGCTGGCACCCAACTGTGTACCCATAACCCATTCCTTGCCCGTTGTGCTGCTGTCCCCCCTTCCTGCAGTGCTAAACCTGTGTATCTCTGTGCCTTTTACAGGGCTGGAGAACAAAATGTTGTACCGAACATCTGGCTCCGAACTGAGGCAGGCTCTGAGAAGCGGTAGGAAATAGTTCTGCCAGCCATGGGGTTGGCATGGGGGCAAAGGTGGCAAAGAGGAGGAGAAAGAGAAGGCCACTGGGATGGAAGATGGCATTAGAGGCTGCAGGAGGAAGAATCTGTTTTGGCAGTCCATTGGAGACAGACATCTTCCCAAACTGGGCCTGGGGTGCTGTGGGGAGAAAATGAGAGGGGTTCAGGACTGCCCCTCGCCTTTGCATGAGAGGAGGAGACCTTGTCCTCTGCCAGGGTCCAAACATTTTAAGGG
>NW_024814581.1:0-2355 GCF_019175285.1 Sceloporus undulatus
TTTATGTGTTTTTTTAATGCCTAATAAAGATTATACTAAAAAAAAAAGAATTGCAGTAATTTGTATTGGAAATGTGAAAAGGAAAAGGGCTCAATCTATCATTTGTGGTGGACTTGTGGGAAAGCGATACAATATTGGAAGTTGATTTATTTTGAAATTAAGGAAGTTGTAACTTTATATTTTAAATTCTTGTCTGAAATTTTTTTTGCTTAATATAATAGAACAATCCATAGGAAAAAACCATGGTAAAATATGATTTTATATGTTGTCATCTGCAAGAATAGTGTTTGCTCAGAGATGGAAAAATAAAGAAATACCTTCAACAGAAGATTGGATATTTAAGCTTCTGGACATGATGGAAATGGACAAACTCTGAAGAGGAATTAGAAAGGAACTGTCAAATTTATATAAAGGAGACTGGAATAATATAATTGAATATCTCCAGAAGCATGGAAGGAAAATGATACTTTAGAGATAGGACTAATTTAAGTTGAAGTGTTTTAATTTATTCAATGAAACATAACAGCTGTAAAAATAGAAGTATGTTGGGAGGTTAAAAGCCCAATGATGTTTAGTTTAATCTAATGAGAGTGATTTTGTATCAACTGTTTTACAATTAAAATGAGGACTGAAAAAGAAAATAAATGATTCGTAAGGATAAGTCTAAGTAGAACAATATATATTTGCTTTGTACTTATTAACAGATAATTAAAAATGAATGAGATAGAAATAAAAGTTAGTCTGGTAGTTTGGAATCAGCGGATGGTAAATGCAAGTAATAGGTTTGTCTTTAACCCTCAGTGCTATGGAATCCTGGGATTTTACCTTTGGGACACTTATCCTTCTCTGCTAGAGAGCTCTGGTGCCACAACGAACTACAAATCCCAGGATTCCACAGGTTGGAGCCAGGAGAGTTAAAGCGGTTTCGAACTGGATTATTTCTGCAGTGCAGATACAGCCGGAGTCGGCTGTAAAAGGGCAGAAGCACCCAAGTCTTGATTTTACCTTCCTAATAATGGTTTCCCTTTAAAAGAAAGAAGCAGTTTACTTTTCTGTCTAATCCTTATTTTTGTTGTTCTTGTTTGTTTCTATGTTTATTTGGTAATACAGTGGTACCCCGGGATACGAAAGCACCGCGTTACGAAATTTCCGGGATACGAAAAAAATCCATAGGAAAAAACTGTTCCAGGATACGAAGGTTTTTTCGGGTTACGAAAAAAATTTTTGTGCTTTTCGGCGCTTTTTCGCACGAAATCACGGCTTTCTAGCGCTAGCGGTTATGGCTTTTTCAGGTTGCGAAATCTTTCGGGTTACGAACGCCGTGGCGGAACGAATTAATTTCGTAACCCGGGGTACCACTGTAATATGAGATGGTCTGGTCTGTCTCCTTCCTTCTTCCCTGAAAGTCTCTTAATAAGGAAACTGGGGAGACTTTTAAAACCTCCCAAAGGAGCTACTTTTGGCCTTTTTTGGGGAACTAGCCTCCTCTTAGAAGCCAAAGCCCAATGTTTGTGAATAAGAAGAATAAGGCTTGTAGTAAAACTATCCTCCCCATTTCTGATCCCTTTTAAACCCATGTTCCTCAGAAGGAGCAGAGCTATGTAATCAGAAAACCTTCTCAGGAAAGAAACACACTTCCTTCCTTTTGGCCCAAGGAGCCTGGCCTCCTTCTCGCTCTGGAGCCTCAGGAGAGAAAGAGAAGCCTCTGTTCAAACAAGGCCTCAGAGAAGGTTATGGAACAATATTCTCCACAGTCACAAGCAGCAGAAAATGGCCGCTGGAACACAAAATGGCTGCCAGAACACAAAATGGCCGTTGGAGCACAAAAAGGTTGCCACAACACAAAATGGCTGCCAAAACACAAAATGGCTGCCTCTTCCTCAGCGCTTGGCAGTTGTCAGTTTGAGGCCTTCAGGGAGAGAGAGAGAGACTGAGGGGAAGAGAGGAAGGAGGCCCTGGAGCGAGTCCAAATCGTTTCCAACTTATGGCAATCCTAAGGCAACCTTATCATGGGGTTTCCTTGGTATGTTTCTTCAGTGAGGGGTTGCCATTGCCATCCTCTGAGGCTGAGAGAGTGTGACTTGACAAGGTTCACCTAACTCCAAAACACACTGCAGCAATAATCCAATCTGAGACCTCTTTAACTGCCCTGGCTCAGTGCTAGGGAATTCTGGGAAATGTAGTTTTGTGAGACATTGAGCCTTCTCTGTCAGAGAGTTCTGGTGCCACAATAAACTCCAGTTCCCAGGATTCCCTAGCACTGGGACAGGGCAGTTAAAGCGCTCTCAAAATGTGTTTTGGACCTTTCTTGGCCACAAACTGTCCATAGCCTGCAACGCATCTCCTAATTCCGTT
>NW_024814582.1:0-2355 GCF_019175285.1 Sceloporus undulatus
ATGCTTCCAGCAGCATCAGAGTGGACTTGCAATTTATCTTCCAGACACCAAGATTTTTGCCAGATGGCAATACCATTAAAGCCATTTAAAAATTGCAACCAGATTCTCAAGTCCTCCTTGATTTGACTGGTAATGCGAACGTGATGATACAACAGCGTGGGACCAGCCAGGGATCTAGTAAGCCTGGCACAAAAGGCTCTGCCAGGAGCCACCACTTTGCAAGCAAAGTTCAGATGCCCCAATAAAGACTGAACTTGTTTTAACTTAAGCTTAGAAGCAGCCAAGGCATTTTCCAACAAACCACACAGATTGGCAACCTTATCTTGAGGCAAAGAGGAAAAACCCTTAACAGAATCCAAGTGAATACCTAAAAAAGACATAGCTGTAGCAGGACCTTCCATCTTATCTGCTGCCAGGGGAACCCCAACCTCAGCTGTCAACCCAATGAAGGCATTTAACAGATCAAAACACTTGGTAGAGTTTGCAGGACCCACAAACATAAAATCATCCAGATAGTGGGTAACCAAAGGGGAAGAGGCTCTGCGTTTTAACTCCCACTCCAAAAAGGTGCTAAAAGACTCAAAGGCTGCACAGCTGATAGAGCAGCCCATGGGCATGGCCATGTCAAAATAAAATTTTCCTTCGAACTGGAAACCTAAAAATTTGAAATCATCAGGATAAACCGGAAGGAGTCTAAAGGCCGACTGAATATCATACTTGGCCATAAGTGCACCTTTTCCACACGCCCGAACGAGTCGGACCGCATGATCAAAGGACGCATATTTTACGGAACACAACTCCTCTGGGATCGCATCATTCACCGAAGACCCTGGAGGGTAAGAAAGGTGATGAATGATTCTAAATTCCCCAGGTGCTTTCTTGGGCACCACACCAAGGGGCGAAATATGAAGATTATCAAAAGGGGGAACATCAAAGGGACCGGCCACGCGTCCCGCCTGGATTTCCTTGTTGATCTTGGCCCTAAGAACCTCAGGCATGGATCTGGCAGACAACAAATTATTAGGAAACTGATGCGAAAGTGGGGCTTGTACCGGGATCCTGAATCCGAAGGAAAAACCATCAGCCAGATAAGAAGCAGCTTGCTTATTAGTGTATGCTGCCAATAAAGGGAGAAGAGCCCTGGTATTTACGGGCGTGGAAGCCATGGCTGATACCTGGGATGAAACCTTAGCGACCTGATCATTTTTGGCTCCCTGCAGCACCGGCATCTGTGCCCCCCGAACTTTCTCGTTTGCCAGTGGTCGCGGAGGCAGGGCGCCCAGCTCGAAAGGGCTGAGCAGCTGGCGCAGGGCGGGAACACGAAGACCTAGGATGAGACCCTCTACAACTGCTACAACAATGTTCAAATTTACAATTTGTGCGAGAACAATGTCCAGCATTATAGTCCCAACAAGATAATTTTGCGTCCTTCTTAACCTGTCCTTTCTGTGGGCCCTTGAACCTAGCAAGGGTGCCCACCTCAAGCAGCCAAATTTCGTTATGGAGCAAGTCCCAACGCTCCCGTGAATTCTGCGATGCATGTTGACGAAAGGCCGCATCGTAGGCAATGGCAGCAGCATCACCTGTGAATGTCCTTGCACGCAGAACATTCAAAAAATGGCTGTCCAAATGCCATGCATGTTCAGGGAAGGCCATGGAAACCACAGCCTTGAAGATAACAAAACCCTCCAACCAATTGGAAAAGGTGGGCTCAGCAGGAACCGCCTTTGGCTCGTGCTTACTAGTCTTTGTTGAAGTGACCGCCACAGCGTCTTTTCCTTTAGGTTGAAGAAGGGTAAAAACATCTACATAGCAACCCTTCAGGATATTCTTGCGCACCTTCTTCGATAAATGTGCGCCAGGTGGACGCTCTCCAGGAGAGCAAACAGGAAATTCCGCTGCACCCGGATCCACCCACACACCCTGAAGGCCTGGGCGCCAAGCCCTCTTTTTAATGGCCCACTTGGGCAAACCAGGAACCAAAGCGTGCTCAACCCAAAAACCATCCCTCCCAAAAGGCACCCCATGATGATCTCCACCTTCTACATCAGGCTGAAGAACTCCTTCTCGACGCGCTCTGCGACGTCTCCTCTTGGCCTTGCGTTTTCGTTTCTTCTCCTTTCGACGCTCAGCTGATGACGTGGAAGACGAACTCGAGCTCGATGAGCTGGACGAACTGGACACCCGCCGAACGCGATGTCGCGATGAAGGAACCGATGAACTGGAGCCTTGGCCGCCCGAAGATGTTGATGCAGGAACCGACGATCTGGGAACCTGACATCCGGATAACTGAGGCTCAGGTGTCGCTGATGCCGAAGAGCTGGCAAGCTGGCTAGAGGTAGTAGCTTTCTGGAT
>NW_024814583.1:0-2355 GCF_019175285.1 Sceloporus undulatus
CCAGGCTGCGACTTTTTGTGATATCCAGCACTGGGCACTGAAGGTTGGGCTCGTTTGAGGTCCAGGTATGTATCCGTAGCCTCTGCAGCCTCTTGCAGTGTCTTGGGATTCTTGTCCAACACATGATGGACCACGTCAGGAGGAAAATAAGTTAAGAATTGTTCCAGATCTATGCGAAAGAAGAACTCTTCCAGCGAAGTTATCTTAGCTACCTGCACCCAATGTTCTCTGTTGCGTTGTATCGCATAAGCCAGGTCTACGGCGGATGAGTCCGGTTTTTTGGGTGTGTCCCTGAAGCGCCTTCTGGCTGCTTCCGGGGTGATACCAAGGCGTTGGCGTGCCTTCCGTACGAAGAGCTGAAAGTTCTGCATCTCCCCCCGCGGCATACTGGTTTCCACCTCTCGGAGAACCCCTGAGATCTGGGGCCGAAGTTCGTTCATATACTGATCCTCCGCAACCCCGTGGAGTTGACACGTCCACTGAAAACTTTCCAGGAAGCTTTCAAAATCGTCGCCGTTCCTGTAAAGGGGAAACCGGCAAGGTGGTTCAAGCCGCACTGATGCTGGTGCAGGTGTAGGTTGAGTCTGGGTCCAGTTAGCCAGAAGTTCAGCCACATGGCGGTTCTGGTCAGCTAGCTGACGATGCAGTTCAGAGAACATCTTCTTCTGCATGTCTGTGAACATCGTTGTCATCTGGGCCCACACATCCATGACAAGTGGGGATGCTAGGCTTGTTGATGCCGCTGCATCATCCTCCCTTGAGGGTGGTGGGATGTTTTCCTCGCTCATGGCAGTAATTTTGCCACAGCGCAGAAGCATAGACTAACTGCTAACTGTAATGTAGACACGCGAAAGCACTAAAAAACAAACAAAAAATACAATAGCTTGCTGAAATGAATGGGTGTGCGTAACCAACTGCACACTGTGTCAGATGTGAGAGGGAGAAAAAGAGAAACAAACCAAAAAATAAGTCAGAAGATTCACTTTTTCCTGCAGTTTTCTACCTCTACCACTAGATGGAGCCCACTGGCCTCCCTTCTCCTTTAACCAGAGAAAAGAAACAGCCCCTCCTTGAGTGGGCTAAAAATCCCCCTCCCCTTTCCTAGTCAGAAAGAGAGAAAGAGACCCCAGAAACAAAATCCTTTGATCCCCTTACTCAGCCAGGTTGCCCTAGCAACCCCCTTTTTGATTCCCTTCCCCCCCCCTTCACTTGGAGAGAGAGAGACAGAGAAAAAAATCACTGGCGACTTTGCAATTTCTTTGTCTCCAGCCCACCTTTAGCAAAGTGATCAGATCACAGCTTTTTAGCAAGCTTGATCTCTGCCTGTTAGGTTTACAGGGATGCTGTGGGCAAAGCCACCCCTCCTTTCTGCAAACAGCTCAAACACACACAGGCAACAGGTCCCCAACCTTGAGCCTCTAAGAGTCCACAGATCCTTTCCCTCTCTTCTCACCAAGGAGAGAGAGCAGGAAAGAAAAGCAAAACCCAAGCCTCTTTCATTTTGAAAAGGGCCTCCTCACCCCAGAGCAAAGAAGAGAGTAACATAGAAAGTAAGAAAGCCAGCACTATTTCTCCTTTTCTTTCCTCGGTCGAGCACAAGAGAGAGAGTGTGGGGAGAGAGAGAGAGAGAGAGAAAGAGAGAAGAGAACTTCTTCAGAGCATCATCAGACTGAAAGCCATCTCATCTCCAAAGTTTCCAACAGTCCAAAATCACCAACCGCTGCCTCCATGTGGTGATCCCTCCAGTAATGCCCTGTGCGTGACTATTACTCTCAGGGAGTCCCTTAAAAACAACTTTTCTTCCGCTGCCACCACTCAGTGAATTGTCAATGAACTATATTTCTTTTTTCCAAGCACACACTGAGACTTGCTTGGAAGAGAGACCTCTAGTTTCCTTTCTTGCTAACCCAGAGCAATCAGTAGCCGAGTTCAAGCACGTGTAGAGGAGCAGAGAGACAGCAGATGCTTTTAAAAGAAAGAAGTTTATTTCAAAGGAATAGCATAGAATAGAAAGGTATCACTCATGCCAGGCCTCCTTGCCGTGCAGGTCAGAAAACACAGTTACAAAGATATTCATTTCAGGCAAGCTATTGGATAAAACATAATAAAAGCCTAGACGCTCTCTCTAACACATTTCCCTAACTACTCACGCAGTGATGGGCTTTGTAGTCCTTGTGGGATTTTTGGAATCAGGGAGCTGGCTCCGTGCCAACTCTGCCTGCATTCCTGAGCCAGTCCTCCGGCTGCTCAGAGGACAAAGAACAGCATCTGGTTTCCCCAAACAAAGCCAAGATGGAGAACAACGGAGGCATGGTCCTACAGGGGTATTTAAAGCCCTCTCTTTGAATCTTCTTG
>NW_024814584.1:0-2355 GCF_019175285.1 Sceloporus undulatus
TGCTCCAGGGACCAGAAGATTGCACTGTTACTCTTATCAGTTTGGGTTATTAGAAAGCATACTTCCTATCACTCTTGCCTGTTTTCAGAAGTGCCTTTTCCTGAAATAGCTGTCTTTTTTAATGCAAAGAGAAGTCTGACAGATATTAGTTCAAACACACTATTTCTCTTTCTATCTATAGACAAATTCTTCACATGGGCAGCCCAAGATATTTTGAGGCCTGAGCTAAAGGGGGAAAAATCCAAGATATTGCACCCTCCCATACTATGTGCAAAAGTTGCATAGAGATGAATTTTGGAGGTGAAAGCCAACTATAGATGGGCAAATGAATACATCTTCAGCATTGATATTTGGATGATGTCCTTTACTGCTCTGGAAAGCAGCAGGCTAAGGAGCTTATCCCATTAACAAATAAGCCGGCTTACCTCTTCCATCTTGAATTCAGGATCCAGATTGCCCCTGGATGTTATCATTCCTAAATCACTGCCTATCTAGCTGGGATGCTGCCACCCGGATGCATCCTGGATCAAAGCCTCACTCAGCTGACCAATTTTTGCAGCTCCCCAACTTCAAAAAAGTACTGGCTGAGTGAGGCTTCAACCTGAGATGCATCCGGCCAGCAGCATCCTGGCTAGATAGGTGGCGATTTAGGTATAATAACATCTGTGGGCATGCCGGATGATTAATTTAAGCTGGAAGAGATAAATCATCTTATTTGTTAATGGGATATGCTCCTAACTCTAGGGAGCACAGAGCAGACCATATGGACTTCAACTCAACAAAGGTTTTGCTCTCCCAAATATAGGGATGGCTCACTAATATAGGGGTTTTCATCCCTTGTTGCAACAACTTACCTGGCTGATGCTCTGTTTCTAGGCACAATTCAAAGTGCAGGTTAAGAGTGATAAAGCTCTATATAGCTTAGGCCCAGGCTATTTGAAGGACTATTTTCCCATATGAGCCTTTCTGAGCTTCAAGATCTGCAAGGTAGACATTTTTCTCTGTCCCACTGCATTCACAGACAGGTTGGTGGGAACATAGGAGAAGGTTTTCTATGTGGGACTGTCACACTTTAGAACTCCCTTCCTCAGGAAGATAGGATGGTTTCTTTTTCTTATATTTTTGATGGCAGGTAAAGACCTTTTTTCCCTAGCATGCTTTAGAATTTGATTTTTTTTTTTAATCAAAAGAGCTTTTTAGGCTGCTGTACTGTGAGTCACCACAATATAGTGGTTTGAGTGATGGACTGACTACAACTCTTGAGATCAGGATTCAATTCCCAGTTCAGCCATGAAACCCACTGGGTGACCTTGGGCAAGTCACACTTTCTTTCAGAATCATGGAAAGGCAATGGCAAACCTCCTCTGAACAAATCTTGCACACACACAAAAACCATGCTAGGGTTGCCTTAGGGTCGCCGTAAGTGGGAAATTACTTGAAGGTACACAACACAGAGAGAGAGTTTTTAATCTTTATTTTAAAGTAGGATTTTAAATGATTTTTAAAATCCTACTTTAAAATAAGCAATGGAGGCTTAGAGAGACTTTATAGAATCATACTAGATGAAATGAACCCAGCACTGCTTGGGTTTGTACCTATTACCCCCAAAGTAGTCTAAATAACCCTTTATTACCTTTCTCCCCTGTTATTCCCAGAGTCTTAACAGCAGTGCCTCAAAGATCCCTCTTCCATTTTCCCACTTTTCAAACCTCAAGAGTCTAACCAGCATTGCCTAGCCCTCTGTTTTCCTTTCTCATCCTCCATCAAGAATCTTAATAGCTGTGCCTCAGACAGCCCTCTGTTGTTTCCTAACCCTTAAAAATTAAAATGAGTTATGGTAGTCCCCCCCCCCCCGGCGCTCCCCCCCCCCCCAGCAATCCCTCACCCAATAAGTTTGAATTTTGACTTGAAAAACAGCACTGCAACTTGGATGATAACCAAAAGCACTCTATCAAATGTTGAGACATCTAATATAATTCCCCTAATGAGTTATGATTGCTATAGGTAGATATGTGATACCAAAAAGTGGAAATGAACAGGTACTTCCCTAGGCACTCAGACCTATTAAGCCTAAATGAGATTCCAAAAAGAAGCCTAGGCACTTCAGGCTGTTTCACTTTTATGTTTCATGTCTCCAAAACTCTGTATTCATCCCATTCTTTTTAAACTCATGCTATAACACTATTCTATTGTTATATATACTTGCAAAGTATAGGTTTCAAACCACTCACTGCAGGCAAATATGGTTGATAGATATGGTAGGGCATACAATCAGGCCTCTGTATCCACAGATGCTTTATCCATGGATTCAGTAATCCATGGCTTGAAAATATTAGAGAAAAAATAAATACCAAA
>NW_024814585.1:0-1550 GCF_019175285.1 Sceloporus undulatus
TCTTACTCTGGTGGAACTGCTGAAATAATTTTCAGGTCTCAGGGAACCCCTAATAAAAATCATTGTATCTATAGCTTAATCATGTTCCTAAAAATTAGTAATAATAATAAGCATGATCTCTAATAGAATCTCTAGTTACTTTTCAAGGAATCCTAGGGTTCCAGGGAACTGTGGATGAGAAACTCTGATGCATGGGTTCTCTCTCTTTGTGTCCTTTTTCTCTCTCTCAACTGTATTTTGTGCACTTTTACACATTAGTTATTTTAAATCCTCTGTCATTTAGAATGTTATTCTGCTTCCAGAGTAAACTGCAGTTAGCAAGTAAAAGGCAGGGTTTGGAGGCTTCCTTATATTGTTTCTAACCGCATACATTGAGCACTAAGTAAGTGATAAAATTAGCTCATAAAATTAATTCAGGGTTTGGATCTTTAGGAGTAAAAGGGAAGAGTGCTGAAAAAACAGTAAATAATCCAGTAAATAAAGCTTGAGCAGGGAATTGGGGGGGGGGATTCTGCTCTAGTTGATTTTACTGTAACTAGGGGTGCTGGCCTACAACAAGAAAGATACACAGCTGCCTTTAGATTCCATTGCCCAGCATGAATGAACAGCAAAAAAGAGAGAAAAAGGAAGAATAAGAAAGTCTAGATCACCAGCTATTCCCAACCACAGGTGTATAAATCTGGCCACCACAATCTATATCACAAGGAAAGTGGAGGCTAGTGTCAGAAAATGGCATCCCTAGATATATTTCAAAAGAAGCCTTCAAGTGTAGACAGTTTAAAATGTTTTTGTTTACTTATGCCAGGCTTACCTGACCTGATGTTTCATTTCACCTGTGTATATTGTTAGTTTTGAATAAATATCTTTTATCCAGTGTGGTGGAAATTCCTTGTTGAAATAGAAAGCTATAGAAAGATGGAGTCACCTTTGTCAGCCAGAGAGATAGTTTTTAAAATAGAGGCTTGGAGTTTAGAAAAAACTAGAGCAAAGGAATAATGAGTGCATCTTGACCTAAATGGAAGCTGGCACCAGTAAGAAAGACATAATATACACAATTTAAGATAAGGATACATTGTTGATATTCAGAAGCAAGGTTAGAAGGAAGCTACTAAATTCCTAAAGGAGGGGGTAAGGAGTGATGATGCAGTTTTAATGTACAGTATGCATGTTTAAATTGTAATTAGCCAATCAGGTGTATTGAAGAAGCTTCTTTGTCTTCAATAATATAAAAAGAGCCATTTTGTCTTGTTCAGGATCTCAGCTTTTTGGAATTTGAATTCCACTGAGTTCAATGTTTTCCTTTGTCGACAATTGGAAATAAACTTATGGATTTTCAGTCTACTAGGTCCTCTTGTCAATCATTGCTATGCCAGGCCTAGATCTTTAAGTTTCCTGAAATTTCTGTTACACCAGTTTTGGGGAAAGAGCAGAATACAAATACATATAACAACAACAACAACCAACAGGCATCCACTGTGCTGCTCTCTTTCTGTAAGAAACAAACTCTGGCCTGTTACAGACTACCAAAATAAAGCTGCTTCGGGTCTCTT
>NW_024814585.1:1650-2354 GCF_019175285.1 Sceloporus undulatus
TCAATAATATAAAAAGAGCCATTTTGTCTTGTTCAGGATCTCAGCTTTTTGGAATTTGAATTCCACTGAGTTCAATGTTTTCCTTTGTCGACAATTGGAAATAAACTTATGGATTTTCAGTCTACTAGGTCCTCTTGTCAATCATTGCTATGCCAGGCCTAGATCTTTAAGTTTCCTGAAATTTCTGTTACACCAGTTTTGGGGAAAGAGCAGAATACAAATACATATAACAACAACAACAACCAACAGGGATCCACTGTGCTGCTCTCTTTCTGTAAGAAACAAACTCTGTTTGTTTCAGCTTGAGAATGGACTGTGTCTATTTGTTGTTTTTTATGGTTTGTTTTTAAATTGTTTTAAGTTTTTATAGTTTATCTTTGATAGAAAGATGGGATACAAAGAAAAATTATTTATTTATTTTACATTTGTAACATTTTTATGGTGTGGATATTTAGCTAGGTTTGTTTAAACTGGTGCAAGCCATCTTGAGTTCCAATCTGAGTAGGGTTGCCATCCCTGGGGACCTCCAAAACGGGAGAAATGTAGGACATGGTTTAAAAATGTAGGACTTTTTTGTTTGTTTGTTTCCTGGCCAGGAAATTAAAAAACAAAGTCCTACATTTTTAAACCTTGTCCAAGGCCTCGCTGGGGTCTGGGAGACAGCGTCTCCCAAGCCCCAGCGAGGCCTTGGAGGACTCCGCGAT
>NW_024814586.1:0-2354 GCF_019175285.1 Sceloporus undulatus
TTTTTTGGACTTTTTAAGTGTCATGCCAACTTCCTGGGAAATCTTGGGGTTTGTAGTTTGGCAAGGTACAAGAGCTCTCTGCTTTGCTAATCTACAATTCTGTAGCTCAGAATTGTAAATAACCCTTCCTAAATTCCAAATCCCTGGACTGCATAGGACTGAACCATGGGAGTTAAAGTGGAATCTCATAGCACTATTGATGAATGGGCAGTGTCTTCCAGTGTCTTCCACATACCAAAAGTTGGAGAAAGCTTGAGGTTTTAAAAGGCTCATTTCTGTAATATTCCTCAAACTAGTTTTGCAAACGTAAGGGCAGGTATCCTTCAGGTAGCAGAATCTACCTGTGATTTCTTTCAAAGTGTATATATCTGTTTTATGCTGCAGATGCAGCTACTTGCAAGAATTCTTTAGTGCTCTTTTAAAAGCCAAACATGACACTGCTGGGATTTTTCTGGCTTTTGATATTTCTTTTAGTTTTGGCAGCTTATCCAAAGGTTGAATCATTCTGGACAGTTGGCCTTTGATTGTGGAATACAACCAACTGTTAAGTCAATAGAAATAAGTTCCCCCATTAGCCTCAGTAGTGACGTCACTATGTGAGTCCCTGCCTATTCCCAATGGGTGTGCTGCAACCATGGCCAGAGTTACGAGAAAGTAACTTTTTGGAAGGGAACTCTTAGAAGCCTCCTGGTGGCATGGCCAGCATTTTTCCTGTTTTGTATTCTTCAGTTCTTTTTCTCCATTTAAGAAAATAACACTGAGCAGGAAAAAGGGTGAAAGGACTTGTCTTGTAAAGGTACAGGAAGTTATCCACAGACACAGTGGCAGCTGATAGTACCCATGTCCATGATAATACCCATGTCTGTAGAGTAGTAAATCTACTCTGAGTTTGAATCCGATCTTTAAAGGTGGCATTCATGGTGCTGAGGCAATTTTAGGAGTAAGATTCACCACCTAAAATAACCCTTTTAAAGTTCAGATTAGAATGAATTTATCACCCCCTTGGCATGGAAACAACTGGCTACCACTGCATAGACCTGACCTACAAATGCAGCAGAAAAGACAAGAAATCCACTCCATACTGCAGTAACCTAGGCAAATTTTCACTTCCATCTCCCTGAAGCAATGCCAGGCAGTACGTTCACTTTTACTGTGCTGTTATTTATGGCAAGTGAAGTGCGCTATAAATGCAGGGATGGAAAGAGGCTGTTCAGCAGAGGGAAGATGCTCTTCAGATGGCTGCTCAAGGGAGAAGGAAATGTTTTTGCACTACTAATTGCCTCATAAATTGGTTTTATTCTTGTGGCTGAGGCTAACCTCCCCATTTAAAGTCCATAAAAGGACTGGGTTGTGCATAGTGTTTTGGTCTCAGCAGTCATGAAAAGAGAGACTTGTCAGAAGGGCAGGGGTTAAGAGAAGTGGACCCTCACATGCTGCTGTGGCAGTTTCAAGCTTCAGGTGAAGATTAGTACAACTAAGGTCATGTTAATGTTTACTCAGACCCTAGCTGGGGAAAGATTATAAATATAATGCCTAGATTTAAACAGTCATTAGATGGTTTTTGCCAACCCACTGTTATCTGAATGAGAGCTCCATATTTGTAACATAGAGGCCTGTTCTATAGGACTGTCATGAGGATTTTAAGAACTGATGGGTTGGATCCTGACTTAAAGTGCAATTCTAGACTTCATTTGCACTGCACAAATAATGCAATTTGAGAAAGCTTTAACTGCCATGGTTCCATCCGATGGAATCCTAGGGTTTATAGTTTGTTGTGACACAATAGCCCTTTGACAAAGAAAACAAATATCTCATAAAACTACAAATCCCAGAATCCCATTAAGTCATGGCAGTTAAAGCAGTGTCAAACTGCATTATTTCTGCAGTGCATATGCATCCATAGACTCATCTATTGGGAAATAATACCCACTGACTTTAGTTGGGCTCAGAAAAAATGTCTGTGATTACATATGCAGAATCAGAACTTGGAATAGTTGTTTTTTTTAACTGCAATTGCACAACAACAATTTAAGTACAATTGTTGGCTGAAGGATTCTGGAAGCTGCAACCAACATAAGTAATTTTCTAAATTCTGCTTAGAATTCTGCCTAAACATTTAGAACTGGCCACTAATAATCTGAACACTGACCTACTACAACAGACCCTAAACATTGTCAATCACCTAGCTATTCCTGATTAACAGACACACATAAAACACACACAAACACATACAGTTAGGAAAAAGTCAGTACTGATAGACATGTGGTCTTCAAGGATATCTCTCTTCCATTACTAATCTTTTAATTTTAAACCCTTGGATAATCTTATGAGCCACTATTTCTTTTTCCAGGATA
>NW_024814587.1:0-2354 GCF_019175285.1 Sceloporus undulatus
ATTCTAGAACTACAATATTTTGCATATTAATTTAAATATGGTTTGCTTAATTTTATTTCTCTATATGTGTGTGCCATCAATTGGATTGTTTTCAATGATATTTATGTGTATTATTATTATTTGCTTTTCCCTTGTGGATGCTGCTTTTATTAGGTTCTAGTACTCTTTAGGCATCTATGGACTAAATTATCCAAGGTAACTATTGTGTAATAACTGATGAAAACTACTGACCTGTGTAAGTGCTCCATAAGAACACATCACATAGTGTGATAGGCATAGTAATTAGGGAGTTTTCACTGGAGAGTTCTGGTTCTGAATCTTGGTTCATCAATGAAACTCTGAAATGGCCTTGGAACCAGTCCCCATTTCTCAGCCTAAACTTTGCCAAGAATTGCAAGGATTGAGTGGGGTGAATTCATTGAAAGAAAGATGAGTGATGTGTGTGAGAAACAATAAATAAGGTTCTTAACCTCTGTACACTTGCTCATATGTATGCAACATTTTCACATGAGCATTCTTGTGAGAGCAAGTGTGATATAGTGGTTTGCGCATTGGGCCATGTCTCTGGAGACCAGCGTATGACTCTACACTTGGCCATGGAAACCCACTGGGTGATCTTGGGCAAGGAACATTCTCTCAACCTCAGAGGAAGGCAATAGCAAGCCCCCTCTGAAGAAACTTTCCAAGAAACCTCCATGATAGGTTTCCCTTAAGGTCACCATAAGTCAGAAATCATCTGAAGGCAACAGCAGTTCTTGTGGTATGTGACAATAGGATTTGTTGACAAAATTGTATATCCAGGTTCTTTCAGATCTTGGTTATAGCAGCAGTGGGGATACTCTTCAAGTGTTATAAAACAAAACTGAAGATATATATGTCAAATAGAAACTGGAATTGCCTGGTCATAGCCTGTACAAAAGCCCTGCTTTAAAACTAATACCCATAGGAAGGAGCCTTTATACTTCCAGCCTGAATACTACATTGGTGAGTGGTGTTCCCTTGCCTATAAAGTCTTTCTTTCACAAGGAGTTTAAAAACTACTGAGCTGATATCATGTCAAATATGACACCTGCAGCATAGAACCTCTTAACTGGTAACCATCTTTTCAGTAGTCTCCAACTGATGGCTGTCACATTCAAAGCAGCCCTAAGCTTTTAATGCTTACTGCTGCAAATTTATGTTAAAAGCTACCAAGCTTGGCTAGTATTTCAGTTCTTGTATAGAAAGGCTTGATATATTGCTATATTGTCCCCTGTTTATTCTTCAACCAGTGGAATAATTTTCTGCAGCTGACAGATTTGAATTACATTTATACCTCTCGCTGTACCTCTGGAGGACTGTAGAGACAAAGCATTAGTCAAGATGTGAAATGTAGAACATGAAGCTATAACTAGGAATCTACTTAGGGGTAGTGTCAAAGAACACATTAGAAAAGATTTCAGAGTCTCATCTGGCCTGGAATACTTCAGTATGATGAAAGGAAAATCTTTACTCCTATGCTTTCACGCAGTCCACTGCTTTCTGCAATGATAACCAATGAGGCCTTTAAGGGATGTTTTGGGGTTGCTTGTTCTGTTTTTTTCATGTTCTTCTCAGCATCTTTTATAATTGTACATCTTTTATACCAGCCTGAGTACTGCACTCTGAGTGATGGTCCATTGCTATCAAGGTCTTCAGCTAAGAGGTTCTTCCCTCATCCAGTGGTAACCTTTAGAAGAGTCATCTTATTTTCTCTAGTCCTGTCCAGTACATTTTATCACCTAGTTCTCTGTGTCTAGTCTCATTGTTTCTTGAGTTGGTCAGCAAAATGACAGTAAGGTCCATTAAGAGTGTGTGTGTATGTGTGTGTGTGTGTGTGTGTGTGTGTATGTGTATCATTTCACATCTTCATTTGTGGCTGATGATGGTTCTAATATGTAAACACTGTGGATATAGCTGTGGATGTAACTTTCTGTGAGGCTGCCACAGTGGTGTTATGGACTCAGATTCCATGCTCAGATGACACCAAATTAGGAGGAGTAGCTAATGCCCCAGAGGACAGGATCAAAATTCAACATGACCTTAATATATTAGAAAGCTGGGCCAAAGCTAACAATATGAATTTCAATGCAGACAAAAGTAAGGTACTACACTTGGGATGGAAAAATGAAATGCATACATATAGGATGAAGGACATCTGTGTGAAAGGGATCTAGGAGTCCTAGTAGACCACAAGTTGAACATACATGAGTCAACAGTGTGATACGGCAGCTAAAAAGGCCAATGCAATTTTAGGCTGCATCAATAGAAGTATAGTGTCTGGGTCACAGGAAGTAATAGTGCCACTCTATTCTGCTTTGATCAGGCCCCACCTG
>NW_024814588.1:0-2354 GCF_019175285.1 Sceloporus undulatus
GGACTCAGATTGGATTATTGCTGCAGTGTGTTTGGGACTTAGGGGACTCTTGGGAATTCACACTCTCTCAGCCTCAGAGGATGGCAATGGCAACCCCTCTCTGAAGAAACCTACCAAGGAAACCCCATGATAAGGTTGCCTTAGGGTCGCCATAACTTGGAAATGACTTGAAGACACACATGAAGAATAGGACAAAGTCTGCAATTATTTCTCAGGTTATACATGGGAATGGGAGGCAGTGTGGTGCAGTGGTCTGAGTGTTGAGTTACAACTCTGGAGGCCAGAGTCCCACTCCTCCATGAAACCAACTGGGTTCCATTTGGCAAGAAGTCACACTCTCTCAGCCTCAGGGAAGGCAATGGCAAACCTCCTCTGAGCAACTATTGCCAAGGAAACCCCAGGAGAGGCTCCCCAGAAGTCGACAATGACTTGGATCCACTCCACAAAAAACCACAAAGCCTCAAGAAAGAGACAGTGTGCTTTAGTGGCTGGAGCATTGGACTATGATCCTGGAGCCCAGTGTTCGAATGTCCTCTTGGCCACGGAAACCCACTGAGTGACCTTAGGCAAGAAGTCACACTCTCTCAGCCTCAGAAGGAGGCACTTGCAAAACCACTTCTGGACAAATCTTGCCAAGAAAAGCCTGCGAAGTGCTTCCCTTAGGGTCTCCATGAGTCAGAAACAACTTGGAGGCACACAACAACAACAAGAGGAGTAACACCACTAACAAGGCTTAATCACACCTCAAAACCCAGATAGGGAGAAAGGAAGGAAGGAAGGACAGAAAGAAAACTTGGGAGTTGAAGTCGTCAGTTCATAGGGATTGGAGGGGCCTTACTGCAGGGCAGCACCCCTCCTCTTTCTGGCCATGTGGGTGCTGGGAGATCCAGTCCAGGAAATACACTTTCAATCCCATTGGCAGTTTGCCCCAAATCCTTTATAAGCCCCAACCCCCTTTGTTAGGAAGCGAAGTCCGAATATATCAGGAGGCTCTATATCTCCCAAGGCCCCCTCTGTCCAGGACCCCCTTCCACTCTTCCCTCAGTCTCTCTCTCTCCCCTGAAGTCCTCAAACTGACAACTGCCAAGTGCTGACGCAGAGGCGGCCATTTTGTGTTCCGGCTGCCATTTTATGTTCTGGCAGCCATTTTGTGTTCTAGTGGCTATTTTGTTTTCCAGCAGCCATCTTGTGTTCTGGTGGCCTTTTCCTCTTCCGGTGGCCATTTTGTGCTTCTTGTGACTGTGGGAATGATATTCCAGAACCTTCTCTGAGGCCTCAGTTGAACAGAGTCCTCTCTTTCTCTCCTGAGACTCCAGAGTCAGAAGGAGGCCAGGCTTCTTGGGCCAAAAGGAAGGAAGTGTGTCTCTTTGTGTGCCTTTCGTGTGTCTTTTCTGGGAGGGTTTTCTTATTAATAATACTATTATTATTATTATTACACAGCTCTGCTCTTTCTGGGGAACATGGGTTTTAAAAAGGATCAAAAATGGGAGGATAGTTTTAATACAAGCCTTATTATTATTCTTCACAAACATTGCACTTTGGCTTCTACGAGGAGGCTAGTCTCCCAAAAAAGGCCAAAAGTAGCTCTTTTGGGAGGTTTTAAAAGTCTCCCCAGTTTTCTTATTAAGAGATTTTCAGGGAAGAAGGAAGGAGGCAGACCAAACCTTCTCATATTATTACCAAATAAACATAGAAACAAACAAGAACAACAAAAATAAGGATTAGACAGATAAGCAGACTGCTTATTTTTTTAAAGGAAAACCATTATTAGGAAGGTAAAAACAAGACTTGGGTGCTTCTGCCCTTTTACAACTGACTCAGGCTGTATCTGCACTGCAGTAATAATCCAGTTCGAAACCGCTTTAACTCTCCTGGCTCCATCCTGTGGAATCCTGGGATTTGTAGTTTGTTGTGGCATGAGAGCTCTCTGGCAGAGAAGGCTAAGTGTCCAAAGGTAAAATCCCAGGATTCCCTAGCACTGAGCGGTTAAAGCAGTGCAAAGTGCCTTATTTCTATAGTGCAGATGCAGCCTTCTTGGGAAAAGGGCTGTTGCTGGGGAAAAGTACTGGGGATCTCTGGAAGTTTCAGCAGATTATTTGTTTATTTGTTTGTTTGTTTGTTTATTATGCATTCATTTCACATCTATCTGTGATGACATAACCAGGGCCCTCTCCCATTCCCCATCCCCTAATCCCTCTCCACTCTTAGAAGGCATGGAGCATGTGTTGTGTAGGGGAGCTGCAGTGAATCTATGCTAGGTCAAGGAAGCATTGTTTGGTGCAAAGGGAGGAAGGGGATGCCCAAATATGCATCGGCACAAAGGAGGCATATATAGGGTTGCCATAAGTCAATAT
>NW_024814589.1:0-2354 GCF_019175285.1 Sceloporus undulatus
AAAGAATGAGGACAAAGGAAGTTTGCCTCTCCTATTGATGGCATTAAGTACTCAGCCATCTAGATAGTGGTCCTCTCCCAAAGAAGTGGCAGACTCCTCTTTGTGTATCCATTGTTTAACTATAAACTCCGCCCTCCATAACTGCCATCCACCGGCCTGAGAGGGAGTTCACCAGGTAGGTCCAGCTCCATCAGGACTAGCCTGGAAGAAGGAAGAACCCTCCCTCCAGTTCATCTGCCTTGGTCCAAGCCTCAGAGGGAGAGAAGAACCACTGCACCTTATCCCCTTTCCCTCCACCATTCCCTTCTCCTTTTGTTTCGTGTCTTTTAGATTGTAAGCCTGAGGGCAGGGAACTGTCTGATTAAAAACAATAATTGTAAGCCGCCCTGAGAGCCATTAGGGCTGAAGGGCGGGATATAAATATCTAAATAAATAATAAAATAAATAAAACTTTAGACTTAGACAAAAGATAGCCATCAAGACTTTTGTTCATCAAATAGCCATAGCCTGAGGACACATTTCGCAGTATAAATAGGACCGAGATTTCTGTCTTCTTTGGGCTTGTTGAGCTGAAGTTCCAAACCTCAAAACCTTGCTTGTCAGAGCTGCTGTTCCAGTCTTGAGTTCTCTGAGCCTTGGGTTCCACTGAAATCACTTGAGCTAAGCCAATGCTCACTGTCTCTCTCGGGCCTCTAAGTTAGCTTTGCCTGCTGGAACTCAGCTCCTAGCCACCATGGTCGCCGCTTGCTTTCCCCGTTCCCCGTGGCCGTGTTCACCATCCACCATCGCTCACATCCGCCACTTTGGAGAAGACTCCTAAGGTAATTATTTCAACGGTGCCTCTATCCTTTCTCCTTTACTCCCAAACTCTCCCCCTCCCTTGCTTTAGCATTGAATGTATGTGTGTGTGTGTGATCCCTTTTTGTTGTGTGGCTTTAATAAATGTTTATATTTTAATTGCAACTCATTGGTATTAGAGTCTCTGTTTCTTGGGGTTGGACTAGATGACCTCTGGTATACACATAGGGACCCAATCCGCTGTGTCCATTGTTAGGACATGCCTCTCGTAAAATTGAGCTAATTAAATTCCCCTAATTCGATCCTTCCTAACAATTGCCTCGTTGGTGGTGGATGTTGCCTTCAAGGTTTGCACATCCTCTCAGCTGGAGTGAGGCTATGTGCCTGTTTGCAGTTAACTAAGTGTTTTTAACACAAGTGAAGTGTGATTCAAAAACAATCAATCTTCCTTTCGTCCCAGAGATCCTAGGTCCAACAAAAAACAGTGGTCTGACCGAAAGCCACATGGCCGACAACAATACCACTCCCGAGGATTCGAAAGCCTAACAATTCTTCCAACCAATACCAGGGCCCATCTACCTCCAAACAGAACTGAAATTCCCCCAGAGAATGACTGGCCGCCACACCTAGTGGGCGGCAGACTTCTACACTTTGCCCACATTTGGGAAGCCTCGACTTCAGACAAATGGGTACTCATCACACTGAGACATGGTTATTTGATAGACGTTTACAACCTTCCTCACAATCACTTTGTTCCATCACCGATGTCCCAACGTCACAAGAAATACAAGTTGATGTTACAAGCCATAGACCAACTACTACAAATTGGAGCGATAGAACAAGTTCCATTTTCAGAAACATACAAAGGTTGCTACTCTATTTTGTTCATCATGCCAAAAAAGGATGGTTCATGGAGGGCTGTACTAGACCTAAAGTGGGTGAACAAATTTGTCAGAAAACGTCGCTTCTGTATGGAAACTCTAAAGACCATCCTAGAGGCCATCAGACCACACAACTTTCTCTCATCTCTGGATTTAATTCAAGCCTACCTTCATGTTCCGGTTTACCCTCTCCACTGTCACTTTCTGAGGTTCTCCTACCACCACAACCATTGCCACTACAAGGCCCTTCCATTCGGCCTCTCGTCAGCTTCTCGGGTTTTTACAAAGATCATGATATTGCTGGTGGATCATTGGAGGCTACAAGGAATCCATGTCCATCCTTATTTGGACGACATCTTAATACACTCACCATCACTCCAACAAGGCTGTCAAGATGTCCATCTGGTCCTGTCTTCATTGACAAGACATGGTTTTCTGGTCAATCATGGGAAGAGCCACCAGCCTTGCCAACATATTCTCCACCTTGGGGCGATCATCGACACCCTACATGGCAAGGTATACCTCTTGCCAGAAAGAATAAACAAACTTTGTCAGACCATCAACCTTGTGTCCCATTCTCACTCGACAAACCTTTTGATCGTGGCGAGACTACAAGGCTTAATGATATCAACCATAGACTGCACACCATGGGCCAGATTTCACTCAAGGCCTCTC
>NW_024814590.1:0-2354 GCF_019175285.1 Sceloporus undulatus
GTCTTTCTGCTGATGAAAGCAAAGGGTAAGAGACAGTAAATATTCAGATTAGTACTTTCTAGTGTATCATCTTTCTAATTGCTGTAGAAATGTATGAGCCTATTGCATCCTCTCTGACAACATCCCTCCCCCCCAAAAAAAACTTAGCATTGCACAAATACCTGTGTCAGGCAGTGGAAAATGCAGTTTTGTAACTGGGTTGTGGTATGTTGCATACCCTCTAGCTGCAACTATTTGGCAGGGAGAGTCCTAGTTAACCCTCTTTCCTTCTACTTTTTCAGCTGCTTTTGAAATATCTCTCCACCTCCAACTTTCCCACTTTGTCCTCAGTTTACTTCGGTTACTGCAAAGTGTGTTTAATACACATAAGTAGTTTGTACTCAAATCAAGCAATGACAAGAAGAGAAGCAGAATCTTGCCGTTCCCAGTGTGAGTCTCAGTAGACTCAGGCAAAAACAAACTTCTGCAGCATCTCCTAGCTTGTGTGTTCTTCCTAATTAAGTACTTTTGCCATCTTGACCACACTTGGGCACACATGTCCCAGTTTCCACTTGTGAAGTGTTGGAGGGAATGAGATCAGTGGGTAGTTGTGGCTCTTCAAATATGTATTGGATGCAAGCTCTAGGAAAAGAGATTCCACCTCAACATTAGGAAGAACTTCCTGACAGTAAGGGCTGTTCAACAGTGGAACAAACTCCCTCGGAGTGTAGTGGAGTCTCCCTCCTTGGAGGTCTTCAAAAGGAGGCTGGATGGCCATCTGTCGGGGATGCTTTGATTTGGATTTTCTGCATGGCAGGGGGTTGGACTGGATGGTCCTTGCGGTCTCTTCCAACTCTATGATTCTATGATTCTATTGTCTACAACTCCCATCAAACCTAGCCAAGATTGCCAATAGTGAGAGATCATTGGAGTTGGAGGGTCACAACATTTGGAGCCCTAGCCACTGTGGCCCACTCTGATTAATCCCTCAGAACACTAATGAAGCACTAGTACAGCAAAAAGTATTGCTTCTTTCCATCTTGTTTTGTCTTGAATCTACAAAGCAGCAACTGTCTTTGCCAAGAAGGAAGGAAGGTGCATTGCAAATACTTGCCTTCTTTGCTTTTGACCTTTTCAGGCCTTCAAGGGAGCCCCGAGGCTACAATGTCTGCTCCTTCCTGCTCATGCTAGGATCTCTGCCAGGCTTTCACAAAGCTGACTTGGCACAGCTGGGAGCAGCCTCCTCTGTTATGCCTTGAGGTACTGTTGGGTGGGAAGACATTTTCAACAGAAGCATGTGAAAGATGTGAGTGGAGAAGAGAGGAAGGAGATGTAGGGATGGCAGGCATATGGGTGATCTTTTGCCCCCTCCTTCTAATGAAAGGGGCAATTGTATGGTCCCAGCTGCTTAGGACTAATTTGATGTGAGTATCCAAAATCTCCTACTTAAGAAGAATGTCTCACTCTGGAACTGGATCTGTACCTTTCCAAGGGTTCCAGACATCTCCAAGGATTCTTTTGATGCCAGGCACTGACACACATAGGCTTTAGTGGTAGTAAATGATCCAACAGATGGTTCGTGTCAGAGACACATTCTAGACTTCTCTCTCACCACCAATGGTAGAGTTGGGCCCACAGATGAATTCCAGACTATCCCTTGGCCAACCATCAAGTTCAGCCCATATGTCTGGATGTATGAGGCAGCTGGATTAGGGTAGACAGCCCCCCCCCCCAGGCTTAGGCCAGTGGAAAATGGACCATATATTGTGGTTTATACAGTGCAGAAGCAAACAAAGAAAACAAAAGTACACAAATGGGACACATCTCCATTCTGACAGCAATAAGAATGATGCAAGCAGGTTAGCAATTGAGAATTTCACTCTCCCAGTTGGTTCTCAGACTTCTTATTTTTCCCCAGCCTCAGACTGCAAAGCAAATTCAATATGTATCCAGCAAGAGTATTAATACAGGTGAACTCTTTCACACCACTGAATAGATGTCAATGTTTGGCCATTATACCAACAAGGACTCCAAAACTCATGTGTCTGGTAGCACAGGCCCAGTCCTCTACAGAGAATCATGCTGTTTTTGTCAGCAACAACAACAACAACAACAACAACTATTATTATTATTATTATTATTATTATTATTATTATTATTATTATTATTATTTTGTTGCCTGTCCTCAAGGCTTGAGGCATGGTACAGCATGTTAAAATACAAAACACAATTTAAAACACATAAACCCACAGTTAAAATACAACACTATAAAATCATTAAAATACACTCAGAAGAGTTCATATACAGATTTTAAAAAATCATGATTTATTTTTTTTTTAATTAATCTTTATTAACAGTTTTCAAATAAAAGAATA
>NW_024814591.1:0-2354 GCF_019175285.1 Sceloporus undulatus
GAAGCAGCTTTATTTTGGCCTGTCTGTATGGGGCCAAAGAGACATAAGAGTAGACAGCTATGAGACTCCCTGAAGACATTCCAAATATTTATTTATTTGGATAATTTATAACTCAGTCTTTCAAAAGAGACACTCATGATGGCTTACATCCACTGAAGATGTTTTATGAATGAATGAATGAGATTTTATTTATATACCACCGTTCCTTCGATTAAGGGTGTATTCACAAGCATACTTATAAATATCCTCATTAGAAATATCATCCATTTGAAAAAGATATCCTACATACAGATGATTGTCCATAGCTAAATGACAGACAACCGCAATGCTTACGTTTAAAATGTATGAATGCTGCTGTTGTGCTTGCTATTTTTTCATAGAAATAAAAACATATAAAAATTACAACTAGTGAATTTAACTTGATTTTTAAAATTTGAATTTGCAGTTACTTCAGATTCTCAGGACTAAATCCAACTGATAATCACAACTACTCAGTGCAGTCTAGTGGTTAGAGATTTGGAATAGTGTCTTAGAAGATCCAGGTACAAATTCCGACTGAGTAATGGTATGTGCTGTGTGAACTTCAGTCAGTCACACCTCTTTATTCTGACCTACTTCCATAGTAGTTGTGAAGATAAATAGAAGTGGAAGAGGGCCATATCCCTCTCTGGAAGAAAGAGGGGAGCTAAATCTAACTACAACTACTGCTAATAGTAGTAGTAGCATTTGCAGTAGTAGTCATAATATAATACAAGGTACATCCAGTTGCTTCATTGGATTTACTCCAGATGGGAACAGCCACTGAATTTATGTCTCAGTATATGCTGCACTTCATAGTCCAATAGCAAAATATAACATATTTTGCAAATTAAAATCAGTTAACTTCTGGGCTAGCTAAAAATTCAGGAGTGTTACCTGTAAGGCAGAACTGGCTTAGCAATTTTTCTAATACTTCCCACTCTTATAAATTCTTCAAATCCAAGATCTAGTAGGCTGAAAAAGTAGGAAACAAGACAGAGATTGAGATTTATTAAAAAGAATCTTAGTCCTTCTATTCTATATCATGTCCAAATGTTCTACATTCAACATTGCCATAAACATATGAAGACTCTAAAATAGCAAACTGAGGTGGGAGAGCCTTTACCAGTGGTAGCACATACTGACTCTGATGTTGTCATAAGAAGAGTTCTAGTAATTCCTTTAGAGACAAACAGAGCTTGACCTTCAAGGCCATTATAGATAGTGGGGATTTTGGTAAATACAGTACTATTTCTGATTTCCTTTTCCATTAATTCATTTCTTACCAGTTCTCACTTGTACCTTCCAGTTTCCCAACATTAACAGTCCAAATCAGCTAGAAATACATGATTTTAGATGCCTAGTTTATTTTCAATTTTTACTTTTATAATCAGACTTCTGAACTAAACTAAAAGAAAACCACTGGTTTAGACTGAAATGGAAAAGGAAAGTATGCACTGTACTACAAGCTGCAATGCAAATATATTATTGTAAGAAAGAAAAATGAAGCTTTTCCTATACAGAACAGAATATACGCAAATGTTTTAGAAATTACTTACCATAGCAATATTCTGTCTACAGCGACATTTGTGGAAGAAGAGATTAGTACTTTCCATGGTGCTGGCGTCTTGCTGTTAGTTGCTTCCCTGGTTTCAAAGACCTGTACGAGGAACAAGATAACAATGGCCAGCAAATAACTTTTGCCAGATCCGAATACACCTGTATATTGGAATCAACAAATAAACAGTATAAATTATTAACACAAGCAGGCAACTGTATCGTATAGTATGCTGTACAGAGAAAGAAGCTATTTCATTTGAAATTATGTCAAGCATGAATGGATTTAGAACAATCAGACATTCAACGTAAGTAAATATAAAATGATATATAAAATGTATACCATTTGAACACTGGACTATGACTCTGGAGAGAAGCATTTGAATTCCTTCTCAGTCATGAAAACCCATGGGGTGACCTTGGGCAAGCCATAGTCTCTCAACCTCAGAAGATGGCAACAGCAAGACCCCTCTGAAGAAACTTGCCAAGAAAACTGTGATAGGTTCACCTTAGGGTCACCATAAGTTGGAAACAACACACAGACAGAGGTTTAAAACACTTTGGGACTCTATTAAAAATGTTATTAAAATAATTTATGTGTGCTGTTGTAGCAGCTCCTTAATATATTGTGAGAACTCGTGCATGCTTTACCTCTTAACCTACATGTCCTACCTTCAAAGTCAGTGAATGTCCACACATGGACACAATGGGCCCATACAGACAGGCCAAAAGAAAGCTGCTTCGGGTCACTTTGGAGGTATACTGTTTAAATGCTGCAT
>NW_024814592.1:0-2353 GCF_019175285.1 Sceloporus undulatus
CCCCTGGAGCAGGAGAGTGGGCTCCATAGGGGTCTGAGGGATGCTCTGGTGGGGGATGCGGGGAACTGCAGTCCAACAATCTCTGCAGGGCCTTGCTTTGCCTACTCCTCCTGAGCCAAACTGAAAGAGGACATCTTGCTGGAGGACTTTGTGGAGCAGGAAAGGTGTTTTCAGGGGGAAGCAGAGAATGCAGATTATGTGCAGGGAGGTCCTTGAGGGCAGGTTGAGCAGATGTCCTCCTTTCCCAGGACATGTCCTACATTTCAAACTTCTGTCCAGGAGGAGTCATCCATTTTGAGCATGACTAAGAAGCATGAATGTTCATTTCTCTCTGTGTTTTTAGCTATTACTTGGTCATGCCCTCCATTTTCCTTGAATGTCTTCCACTTTGCAGTGCTTTGTCCTCCTTTGTGGGGAGGACATCTGGTCACCCTCCTTGAGGGTCTCTCCCCCGATAGAGCCATGGGTCCAGAGGGACGGCCAGCCATGACTCTCCAGGGCTAGTTTAGGGTCAGGAGAAGGGAGGGAGAGGCTGGGAAGACAAAACCTCAGAGTTCCTCCATGCACAGCAGGTGCTCCAACCACTGAGCTATACTCCCTTCTCAATGGGTGCAGGAGACAAAGCGGCTGCTGGCATTTTGTCTCCTGAATCCCCCCCTGAATTGGTCTCCTCTCCTGTGGCACAGCCCCATTCCTGCCCCACCAGAGTCTTACGGAGAGGGCCCAGCTCAAGGGAAATGGCCATGGAGGGCAGAAGGTGACAATGCCTAGGGAACTAGTCCCTCTGAGTCCCAGCCATAGTAACTCCTGGTAGTAAATAGTCCAGGGGCTGAGGGGCTCTCCTTCCCCAAAGTGGGGGGTAAGGACCGGTTCCCGTGGGACTGTGGGCCCCATGACCTCTTGGCAAATCTATGGGAGACGCTGCCTCCAAGAGCATTGGAGGAGTCTCTGGCTGGATGGCCATCTCTTCGGAGGACTTGGAGGGCAGAATGGGGCTGTTTGGCCCTTGGGGCTCCATTCCAGCCCTAGGAGCCTATGAAGCCTACCTTACAAGGCTGTTGTGTGAGTTAATCACAAGACAATTACTACACAAGAATGGCCACCTTTTAGCAGCTTACAATAAAAAGATCCATACAATACAATAAAAACATGTTTCATGATCTCCCAAACTCTAACCCTAACACTCCCATCCAAAATAAAAGGCCATTCAATTACTGGACAGTTATTAAAACAGGGATAGTAGCCAAAGCTCAATGTTTGTGAAGAAGAAGAATAAGGCTTGTATTAAAACTATCCTCCCATTTCTGATCCCTTTTAAAATCCATGTTCCCAAAAAGGAGCAGAGATGTGTAATAAGAAAACCCTCTCAGAAAAGAGACACAAAAGACACACAAAGAGACACACTTCCTTCCTTTTGGCCCAAGGAGCCTGGCCTCCTTCTGACTCTGGAGCCTCAGGAGAGAAAGAGAAGCCTCTGTTCAACTGAGGAATCAGAGAAGGTTCTGGAACATTATTCCCAACAGTCACAAGCAAAACAAAATGGCTGCCGGAACACAAAATTGGATTCCATCCAATCAGGGTCAGGGATGGTGGGAGGGACAGGGACTCCAGCCAATCAGAGCCAAGGATGGTGGGAGTGACTGGGGTTCTGGCCAATCAGGGCCAGGAATGGTGGGAGGGATGGGGATCCCAGCCAATGGCAGCCCTCAGAGTGTCCTCAGGAGCCAATCATGTGTAAAATACATATCATAAAACATCACAAAGTATAAATTTCCAATTACAGTAATCAGAGGGCAGTTATGGTGTTATGACCGGAAATAAACTTATACACAGTTATGATTATATATACATGCTGATGTTTACCGGAATGTGGGGGTGTATACATGCGCAGGTGCATCCATGTGCATTCATATGTACCTCCATATTTCTCCATGCATTTGCTTATTTTTAAATTGTACACAAGTAGAAGAGTATATATAAATGTGTGTATTTATTCTATCCAGCTGCAACAAATCCCAACCCCCATTTACCTAACCTATGCCACGACCCACAGTCCCCAGCCAAATTTACAACCCAAAGCCATTATCTTTACTATTAGTAATTAAAACCTAATCTTAACAACATATAACTTTAAAACATAAACAGACGTATGGACAGACAAACCGTAAAAGCAAAATCACAAGGGCCTTTTCTGAGCACCACTGGATTTGAAATATAATTTTTGCATTCCTTACTGACAAAAATAATGCTAGTTCACTTCTGGGGTTTTTGTGGCTTCTCTCCTGTCTGGACTCTCTGATGTGTCACTAATAATAATAATAATAATAATAATAATAATAATAATAATAATAAT
>NW_024814593.1:0-2353 GCF_019175285.1 Sceloporus undulatus
ACCAGTCCAAAAGAACTCACAGCATAAACTGGCTCAAACTGAGGGCCATAAGGCTGGCACTTTTGGTCTTTGCTCAGCACTTAAAAAAACATAACAGTACTGGTCCACACAGACAACATGACAACAAAGTCACATCTAAATCGACAAGGCGGGACCAGGTCGTTGTCGTTAATGAAGGAAACAACCATTCTTCCTTGGGGAGAAGTCAACCTGTTGTCCATCAAGGCAGAACACATAAAAGGAAAACTAAACACAAGGGCTGATTGGCTGAACAGGTTAGACATAAACCAAGCAGAGTGGCACCTCCACCAAGAAATGTTCAACCTCATAACTCAAAGGTTCGGGACGCCGTTGGTAGACCTATTTACATCTCCAATAAACAACCAAGTCCCCAGGTTCTTCTCAAGGTTCAGGACTGAGGAAGCAGAACAGATCAATGCCCTTCACTCCCCTTGGCCAAGAGGTCTTCTTTATGCATTTCCACCGACGGCAATGATATCACGATGCTTCCAAAAGCGAAGAAGCTAAAAGCCATAGATCATTCTTGTGGCTCGTCATTGGCCAAGAAGGGCGTGTTTTCCAGAGATGTCTCAACTGTCCCAGGACCACTTCTGTCTTCCACTACACAAAGACCTCCTATCACAAGGTCAAGTAAGATCCGGGGTGGCTAAACCTTCACATGTGAAAATTGAAAGGCGGCTCTTAATAAAAGATGGGCGTTCTCCCCGGGTGGTTGATACTATCATTCAGACTCATAGATATTCTACTCCTAGGATTTACTAATATTCCTATTGATCCTCTTCCGATTGGTGTGCCTCCAACAATACTTCACCCTCGACAGTCTCAGTCGATGCTCTACTCCTATACCTCCAATATGGCCTCGATAAAGGGCTCAGACTCAATACCTTGAAGAGACAGGTTTCCGCTATTGGGTCGTCACTCCCACCAAAATCATCATCCAGATTATCTAATCACATTTATGTTAAAAGGTTTTTGAGAGCAGCTGCTCTCATTAAACCACCTACATTACATAGATATCCTAATTGGGATCTTCACATTGTTCTTCAGCCCTTTGAATCACTAAAGTTTCTGACTTGGAAGACTCTTCCTCACAGCTATCACTTCGGTCCGAAGTATCTCTGAACTAGGAGCCCTTTCAATCAGACAAGAGTTATGAATATTCAGGAAAGACTCTGTTTTGCTTCGTCTAGATCCTTAGGTTACTATGACCGTTCATAGATTTCAAGAGGTTATCTTACCCTCCTTTGTTCCAGATCCGAAAAAAACAAGCTGAGAAGACATGATATACCCTAGATGTACGCAGGGCCTTACGCATTTATATCAAACACACCAGGACTTGGCAAAAATCAGATCATTTATTTGTGTCATTCAACAACACTTACCTGGACAGAAAGGTCTCTTCATCTACATTGTCCAGATGGATCCGTTCTTGTGTTTCCAAGTGTTATGCAATTTCAAAAACAACTCTTCATGGAAAGGTCACTGCTCATTCCACTCGTAGTGCCGCCACGTCCGCTGCCCTGGCCACAAACGCCCCGTTGTCTGATATTTGTAGGGCAGCCGCTTGGTCTTCTCCGCCAAGATTTATCCATCACTACCGTATTGACACCTTCCAATCGGCTGAGGCTTCTTTCGGTCCTGCCCTCCCGAGACTGAGGATTATTTCCCAGTACCGGGAGGACCAGTTATACACTTAAAGGTTAGTTGTGGAACAAACTCCCCCGGAGTGTATTGGAGTCTCCTTCCTTGGAGGTCTTCAAGCAGAGGCTGGATGGCCATCTGTCAGGGATGCTTTGATTGTGATTTCCTGCATGGCAGAATGGGGTTGGACTGGATGGCCCTTGTGATCCGTTCCAACTCTACGATTCTATGTTATAGGATCTAGGTTTGTTTTTAATTAATATTAGATCCTTTGTTGTTTGATAGCCGTTGATAATGTGTTATTAGACACCCCTCTGCTTGGCTATTCCACTGACTGGGCAACAAGGGGCATGGGTTCCCCAAGATTCACACCCAAAATTATAGGTCTTACATGATTGGAACGAACAGAGGGAACCAACCCTTATGAAGGATGTCTCCGCCTTCAACGCTGAAAACAAACATCTCACAAGGTAAGCCAATGTTGGTTTTTTGCCTGGGAGGGAGGGAATTAGTCTGGCCCAGCTCCATCAGGGCTAGGCTGAAGAAAGAGGCTCCTCCCTCCATAACTGTCATCTTTTGCTCTGGGAGGGAGGGAATTAGTCTGGCCCAGCTCCACCAGGGCTAGCCTGAAGAAGAAGAGCCCTCCCTCCGGTCCATCTGCCTTGGTCCAGGCCTCAGAGGGAGAGAAGAA
>NW_024814594.1:0-2353 GCF_019175285.1 Sceloporus undulatus
GTAGATATAATGCATTTTGACACCACTTTAACTGACATGGCTCCATCATACAGAATCTTGGGATGTGTAGTTTTGTGAGGTACCAGAACACTTTGGCAAAGAAGGACAAAGAACTTGTAAAACTACAGATCCCAGAATTCCATAGGATGGAGCTACAACACTCCAAAGCAGTAGCAAACTGCATCATTTCTACAGTGTAGATGCACCCATGATGAAGTTAACCACCTGCTTAGAAACAGAAGAAATACACAAAAACGAAAAAGGAACCCCCCCCATTCCTATGACTGCATTTCCAATGAGGCTCAAGCAAGGAATCGGCCCCTCTAATTAATTTAGCCATTTTTACATTGCAGAAACAAAACCACTATCCCTGGTTCTTTAAGCCTAAACAGCACATTACTCCCAGCTACATAACAGATTTTTTTCAAATACAGTATGTCATTTTCTTACCAACTACATCTGCAGAGGCATCAATATGGAGTGGAAATCTGGTTTGGTATGAAAGGCTTCTTTGGCTGCATCCGCACTGCCGAAATAAATAAATAAATAAATAAATATAGCCTGAGGCCTGCCATCAGCAACAGAACAATACACATGCAAATCATTCCTGCATTCCCAGGGCCACAAAGTATATATATATACCCAACTTTTTCCAGGCATGCATTCTCTGAAGATGCCAGCCACAGATGCTGACGAAATGTCAGGAAGAAACTCTTCTAGAACATGGCCACAAAACCCAAAAAAACCACAAAAAAATATGGATGGCAGCCATGAAAGCCTTCGACTTCACAAATAATAATAAAATTTATTTGTATTTTCCCGCCTCTCCTCGGTGGATCAAGGCAGAATCATAACCTAATTTAAGAAACAATACAGAATAACACACAACAATTAGATAAAATATATACCAATTAGCGATTAAAAACAAGATATCACAGGCAACACTGGAGTTCAGGGAGGTGGATTCGTGTCTTACCAAAAATAAGGTGGATGTGCTTGCTGGAAGAGGTCCGTCTTAACTGCATTCCTGAAGGTTTCCAGGGAGGCAGTAAGACGGATCTCTTCTGGGAGACTATTCCACAGTCTTGGAGCAGCTATCGTAAAAGCTCTTTGGGAAGTTGAAATGTAATTGGTTGTTGTTGCTTCCAACAAGGTTTTCCCCATCGTTCTAAGAGTGCGGGGTGGATTGTATAGGGAGATGCGTTCCTGTAAGTAACTCGGACCCAAGCCATGTAGGGCTTTAAAGGTAATAACCAACACCTTGTATTGTGCCCGGAAGCAGATTGGGAGCCAATGAAGGTCTTTTAAGATTGGTGTTATATAGTCAAACCTTGAAGAACCGGTGACCAATCTGGCTGCCATGTTTTGCACTAGTTGAAGCTTCCGAACTTGGTACAAGGGTAGTCCCATGTAGAGTGCATTGCAAAAATCAAGAGGAGAGGTTACCAGAGGATGTACCACCGCCTCAAGGTCTTTTCGGTCTAGGTAGGGATGCAGTTGGCATATCAACTGAAGTTGGTACCAAGCACTTCTGGCCATCGCATCTACTTGAGATGTCAATGGTAGAGACGGATCCAGAAGTACTCCCAAACTGTGAACTTCGTCCTTCAGGGGAAGTCTGACCCTCTCTAGGACAGGTTGGTAAATTTCCTTCCCCAGACCTGAGGTGCCTATTGCAAGTACCTCCATTTTCTCTGGATTCAGCCTGAGTTTGCTTTCCCTCATCCAGCCCATTACCGACTCAAGGCAGGTATTCAGAGGAGAGATGCCACCCTTAGTCACTGAAACAGTCGGAGGCATAGAGAAGCATATTTGGGAGTCATCAGCATACTGATAACAGTGCGCCCCATGTCTCTGGATGAGCTCTACCAGTGGTTTCATGTAAATGAAAGTATTGAATGTAATGCAGTTCAGTGCTGCTTTAACTGCCATGGCTCCATGCGAAGGAATTCTGGGATTTATAGTTTGGTGGGAGTACCAGAGCTCTATGACAAAGAAAGCAAAATATTTCAAAAACTACAAATCCCAGAATTCCATAGCATGGAGCTATGGCTGTTAAACCAGCTTTCTAATCTAGAATGACCTTAATAGATTAGAAAGCTGGGCCAAAGCTAACAAAATAAATTTCAACACAGAGAAATGTAAGGTACTGCACTTAGGGCGGAAAAATGAAATGCATAGATATAGGATGGGGGACACCTGGCTGAACGAGACTACATGTGAAAGAGATCTGGGAGTCCAAGTAGACCACAAACTGAACATGAGTCAACAATGCGGTGCAGTAGCTAACAAGGCAAATGCAATTTTAGGCAGCATCAATAAAGCTAGAATTGGTACTGAATTATGTGGAAAT
>NW_024814595.1:0-2353 GCF_019175285.1 Sceloporus undulatus
ACCATAAGCTAGATACTGGAATCATAAGCTAGATACTGGAATCATAAACTAGATACTGGAATCATAAACTAGATACTGGAATCATAAACTAGATAGATGTGCATTGCGCCCACTTCTTACACGGGTGCCTTTTACGCAGCTTCCAGCTTATGCTGGAAGCCCTATACCATTTAATAAATGGCATGCGTGGCCATGCCGCGTGCACCGCCACACCACCATGTGCATGAGCCCCATTATTCTCAATGAGACCCGAGCATAGGTGAAACTTGCCTTACATAGGGGCGTCCGGAATAGATCCCCGCATAAGGCAAGGGGCCACTGCACTCAATTAAGGTCACAAGCATGAATTTACAGGACCTAAGCAGAGCAGTGGAGGACAGGGGGTCTTGGAGATGCTTCATCTCCAGGTCACCATGAATCGGGGATGACTCAAAGGTAATTAACAACAACAACAACAAATTTAATTATTTCCTGCCTCTCTTCAAGGCTCAGGATGGAGTACAGCATATTAAAATACAACAACTATACATATGTGTGTGTCTATACACACACACACATGCACAAATATACTCTGGAGATCCAGGGTTTGATTCCCCACTCAGCCATATAAACCATTGGGTAACCTTGGGCAAGTCACACTCTCTCAGCCCTAGAGGAAAGAAATGACAACCCTCCTCTGAAGAAACCTTCCCAAGACAACCTCATGGCAGGGTCACTGTAAGTTGGGACCTATCTGAAGGCACCCAACAACAAATGCACACACACAGCAATAGCAAGTACATTTCTATACTGCTTATCAGAGTACTTAAGCACTCCGTAAACGGTTTACAATATGTAAGCCCATTGCTCCCCAAAAATGCACCCCGTTAGATACAAAACTGTAAATCCAAGAAGTATTTCCAACTCTTTAACAAAAATATTTTGCCTCTCTAGGAATCTCTAGGTCCTCCAGTGCAAGTCTGTGGTCATCTTCTGCCAGACATTGACCACAGAATTACTCTGGAGGAGCTGCAGATGCCTAGTGGAGTGTTCTCTCTAGGAATCTCTAGGTTGTGAAGTCGAAGGCTTTCATGGCCGGCATCCATAGATTTTTGTGGGACTTTTGGGCTATGTGTCCATGTTCTAGAAGAGTTTCTTCCTGACGTTTCGCCAGCATCTGTGGCCGGCATCTTCAGAGAATCTCTAGGTTCTTCAGTGCGACTTTTGGTTAAAGTTGACCACAGAGTTGTTGTGGAGGACCTAGAGATTCCTAGAGAGAACATATTAACAAAATCGAGGAATAATCAAAGCCACAAAAGTCAAAGCCGCAAATGTGGATGTGGAGTGCGTGTATATATACAGTGTGCCCATTGTATACAAGGGGGACCTGTTCCAGACCTCCCTGCGTATGGCAAAAAAACGCAGGACCTCAAGTCCTGTTGATTTCCATGCCATTTTAAGTCCCAGGCCTGCCATGCAGAGAAGCTTAAGTTCATGTATGGCTAACCAACATGTGGAGCAGGTGGGCTGTATATGTGTCTGTGTGTCAAATATGTGTGTATGTATAATATATATTCATACAGTCAGCCCTCTCTAAAGGTGGGTTTTCCCTTCTGCGGCTTTGAGCTTACACGGAAGGCAAGCCCCAGCAAAAGTAATGGAGCGCATACCCATGCTGTGTGAGCATGCGCCCCATTATTTTCTATGGGGCTTGAGCACAGGCTCTTTTCCCCATACGTGAAGGGGTCTGGAACGGATCCCCTGCGTATGGGGAAGTCAGGCTGTATATAAACATATGTGTGTGTATATATGTACGTGTGTGTGTGTCTGCGTGTGTATATATATGTGTGTGTGTGTGTGTATATATACGTTTGTACGTGTATAAATATGTGTGTGTGTGTGTATATATAGAGAGAAAGAGTGTGTGTGTGTATGGGTGCATATGTGTGTGTCTGTGTGTGTGTATAGAGAGAAAGAGTGTGTTTGTATATATGTGTGTGTATATATATATGTGTACATATATATCCGTGTGTGTGTGTATATGTGTGTGTATATGTGTGTGTGTGTGTGTACAGAAAGTGTGTGTGTGTATGTGTGTGTGTAGAAAGTGTGTGTGTATGAGTGTGTGTATATGTGTGTGTGTGTATATATATATATGTGTGTGTACATATATATTTGTTTGTGTATATGTGTGTATGTGTTTGTGTATGTGTGCATGTATATACATGTACATATATATCCTTGTGTGTGTGTGTATATGTGTGTGTATGCATTTGTATGTTAATATATATGTGTGTGTACATATAGTTTTGTGTGTGTGTGTATCCCCGTGTGTGTAAGCTGCCTGAGGAGGGCCAGGGGAGGAGGAGGCGGG
>NW_024814596.1:0-2353 GCF_019175285.1 Sceloporus undulatus
TATATTGTGGGCTTAAGATATCATAGATATGGCATGGCGTCTCAATATATTGACTGTTCTAGAAGAAGCTAGCCTATAGGCCCTTATTATTCTGGGAAATTCCAACTGGAATTGAGTTATACTCGGCTTCTATCCTAGGATAGATAGACAGGATAACAAAAGCTAAGAAATTCAAGCTGGATGTGGTGGAATATAGTATATGTTAAGATAGCTAAGTACCATAATGGTTGCTGGAAGTACTTGAAGAGAATTTTAAACAGTAATGAATAACCATGTATGTTTAATGTATCCCTGCGTTGTTGTGTATTATGTTTGTATTTGTTCGGTATTCATATTTGTATATTGTATATATCATATTTTTGTGTAATAAATAAAAAAAATTTTTTTTAAAAAAAGCAGTCATTTGTAGGCCTGACAAAATGTCTCGAGAGGTGTGTTGTCTTCCAGGGACAAAGATCCGTGATGTGACAGAGAGGCTGACAAGACTGATCAAGCCTACTGACCAATACCCCTTCCTTTTGGTCCATGTGGGAACCAATGATACTGCAAGACACAGTCTGCAGAACATCAAAAGGGATTACAAGGCACTTGGTAGGAAGCTGAAAGAAATTCAAAAAGGACACTGAGAAACTGGAGCGTGTCCAGAGGAGGGTGACTAAAATGGTGAAAGGTCTGAAAACCTTGCCCTATGAGGAACGACTCAGGGAGCTGGGGATGTTTAGCCTGGAGAAGAGAAGGTTAAGAGGTGATATGATGGCCCTGTTTACATATTTGAAAGGATGTCATATTGAGGAGGGAGCAAGCTTGTTTTCTGCTGCTCCAGAGAACTGGACCCGGAACAATGGATGCAAGCTACAGGAAAAGAGATTCCAGTTCAACATTAGAAGGAACTTCCTGACAGTAAGGACTGTTCGACAGTGGAACACACTCCCTCGGAGTGTAGTGGAGTCTCCTTCCTTGGAAGTCTTTAGCAAGCGATGACAGACAATTCAAGGTGCTGGTAATTACCTTTAAAGCCCTACATGGCTTGGGCCGGAGTTACTTGTGGGAATGCCTCTCCCTACACAATCCACCCCACACTCTCAGGACATCTGGGAAATATTTATTAGAATACCATAAGACCAGGTTAATAACATCCCACAGAGCGTTCACAGCTTCGACCCCTAAACTGTGGAACACCCTGCCAGAGGAGATCCATCTTATTACCACCTTAGATGCTTTTAAGAAGGCATTTAAGATGGATCTCCTCCGGCGGGCTTACCCACCCGACCTTATATAGAAGAGCATTAAAATAATTGCCCATTCAGACTATGATTTACTGATTACTGGATGATTAAGCAATGGTTCACTATTTTATTGTATGAATGTTAGCATTTTATTGATTATATTTTTATATTGTATTGTATTTTTATTGATGTAATCCCACCTTGATCTGCAGGGAGAGGCGGGAAACATAAATAAAAATTATCATCATCATCATCATCATCATCATCATCATCATCTGTTCTGGTTTTTATAATATTGCCAGCTTGGTAGATGAAGGGAATGCTGTAGACATAGTGTATCTTGATTTCAGTAAGGCTTTTGACATGGTCTTACATGATATTCTTGCAAACAAGCTTGTAAAAAATGGGATAGACAATGCAACTGTTACATGGATTTCTAATTGGTTGACTGGCTGAACCCAAAGGGTGCTCAACAATGGCTCCTTTCATCCTGGGCAGAAGTGCCTAGTGGGGTCCCACAGGGTTCTGTCCTGGGCCCAGTGCTATTCAACATGTTTATCAACGACTTGGATGACAGAATCAGGGGCTTACTTATGATGACACCAAATTAGTAGAAACTTGCATTTTTATTTGTGGAAGCATTTACGTGGCTTCTCCCCTCTGTGATTTCTCTTTCTCTTCCCTCTCTTTCCATGTTTTACTGTGACCTATGGATTCAACCCTCACTGGAGCTCATTTCCTATTACAAGCATTCATGCATTCTTCTACCTGTCTGGATTCTTTAATATTATGTTTCCTATTTCATGCATTCCCACCCTTCAAGTATTTGAATCGTTTCCCTTCTATGTGCTTTCTTGGTTTTTTGGTTTGAGAGACTTTTTGTGGGTGTAATAACCTATGCAGAATAAGTGAAATACTTTTCATACTCTAAGCATATGAATGTTATTTTTCTGGATATGAATGTTTTTTAATACTTTGTTATGGGTCCAAGACCCAACAAAATCACATTTACAACATATAAATTAAAAGCACAAGGAACAATTTGTCAATTCATACAAAGCTTATTGCATACATTTATTTCTAGTACAGAGGTGTCTGATCCTGACCACCTCAGACAAAAACCTGGC
>NW_024814597.1:0-2353 GCF_019175285.1 Sceloporus undulatus
TGTGCTACAAGATAACTTTGCATACATTAATTACTACTAATTGTTGTTGTCGTCGTGTGCCTTCAAGTCATTTCTGATTTATGGCAAACCTCTCATGGGGTTTTCTTGGCAAAGTTTGTTCAGAGGGGTTTTCTCACTAACTTTCTCTGAGGCTGAGAGTGTGACTTGCCCAAGCCACCCAATGGTTGCATGGTGGAGGGAGAGTTTGAACCTTGGTCCTCCTCTGAAACGTGGAGCTGGAGGAAAGTTAACAGACACCCATGTAGTACCAAGCAAACCAAGCCTGAACTGTCACTAGAACCAAATGACCAAACCTGATAAAAAATGTAAAATAATTTCAAAAGCCCCCCCCCACCCCCGCCATGCTGCCAGGTGACCTTTAGAGGATCTGGGGGCATTTTGCTACCGCCTACTAGGTTCAGTAGAGGCTTTTTAAAAATAATAATAATAATAATAGGAATTTATCATACTTTGGACGTATAATCAAAACACCAGGACTGATAAGGAAAATACAAAACTGTAATCTTTGGTAGAGTGGAAGGCAGTAGGAAAAGAGAAAGAATGTATTATAGGTGGGTCAAGGAAGCCATGATTGTCCTGAGTTTGCAAGACCTGAGTTTGCAAGACCTTGGCATGGCTGTTGATAACAAGGAGACTTGGAGGGTTCTCTTTCATAGGATTCCCATAAGATAAAGCTGACTCACATACAATTCACCCCAGAGTGGTTTAAACTCCATATTTTACACATACTCTGCTACAGAGTAAAACATTCTAAGAGGTGGCTTTACTCTTGAGAAGTCTTGGCTTGTCTACAGTTTTGTTTGTTTGTTTGTCTGTTTATTGGCTCATTCTATGTTGTTATTTATGGTCCAGGTCTGAGATAGAGGATGCTGGAAACCCTAAACCCCAAATGTTATATTTCCCTCCTCTGCAAATTCATAAAATTTCACAAGAGGACTTACTGGATCCTTTTCCTCCCATTAATTTCCCCTTTTGCACACACAACGATGCTTTTCATGAATCAACTGGCTGCTACACGTTCATTTTTCCTCCAAGCTGATTCACAGTTAGAGGTGTGTGTGTGTGTGTGTTTCACCACCAAATCAGAGCTATTTCTGCTCCACTGGACTGCTCTGCTTTGAAGATAAAGCGATGTTTTCCCGTGTGTGCAGGAAAAGAGCACCAGTTTCTTTTGTGCGGTACTTGTTTAACAGAAGCAAATGACTTTGTTGTTTTCTCTCCCTAGAGGCATTTGCAAAATGGACTGGAAAAAAGAATCACTTTTGTTCCATCCCACGCCTAGATCAAAGGGACAATGACTGGTATCAGAATGGAAGAGAACATTCCCAAGAAGCTGCTTTTCTATCAGTCCACCTCATCGGTCCGTTGTCTAGCTACCAAGATGCCCACACTGACTGGCAGCTGTTCTCTTGGAAAGCTTCCAGACAGAAGACTCCTTGCCCTAACATTCCAAACAGTTAGGTGGTGTTTATGATTGCAGTTACAAATCATGATCCCTACATAGTTATGATTATGGCAATAGTAAAAGGGCTATGTAAAAATCCTCAAGCCTGCCTTTTTAGGCAAGAGCCACTGTGAATGATGGAGCTCTCTTCTCTTATTAATCAGGATACAGCAGTCTGACATTTCCACCCCTTTTTGTGCAATGGACTATGACCAAGGTTCAACTCCTGGCTCTGCCATGTAAGTCCACTGAGTGATCTTGGGTGAATCACACTCTCTCAAGTTCAGGGGAAGGCAATGGCAAACCTCCTCTGAACAAATCTTGCTGCTAAAACCTCATGATAGGTTTGTCTTAGGGTTGCTATAAACTGGGAACAACTTGAAGGCACACAACAACACAAACAACATCAATACAAGGATGAATACTGACGTTTTCTTCTTACTGCTGGAGAGTCATAGAATCATAGAATCATAGAGTTGGAAGAGACCACAAGGGCCATCCAGTCCAACCCCCTGCCATGCAGGAAAGCCAAACAAAGCATCCCCAACAGATGGCCATCCAGCCTCTGCATAAAGACCTCCAAGGAGGGAGACTCTATTACCCTCCCTCCAAGGGAGTTTGTTTCACTGTTGAACAGCCCTTACTGTCAGGAAGTTCTTCCTAATGTTGAGGTGGAATCTCTTTTCCTGTAGCTTGCATCCATTGCTCCGGGTCCTGTTCTCTGGAGCAGAAGAAAACAAGTCAGCTCCCTCTTCAGAATGACATCTCTTCAAGTATTTAAACAGGGCTATCATATCACCTCTTAACCTTCTCTTCTCCAGGCTAAACATCCCCAGCTCCTTAAGACATTCCTCATAGGACATGGTTTCCAGACCCTTCACCATTTTA
>NW_024814598.1:0-2353 GCF_019175285.1 Sceloporus undulatus
GAAGCCGTCCATGCAGGAAATCTCCACTGAAGCCATGCAGGAACTCTGGAACCAGCTTCTATTATGATATGCTGCAAAGAATGCATACTAAAATAAATCCAATCCCATCGTCCACAACGGAAAACGCGCCTTGGCTGGAGGCTCCTACGAAGGAGGAGGAAGGACGCAGCGTGGGGGGAACTGACCGGCTGGATGCTCATCTGGTGACCGAAAACACCATGGAGAGAGATTTAAAAATGCTGGACAGACCCCTTTGGACTCGGAGGGCGGTCAAGGTGGACAGAGAGACCCGCGTCCGAAGCACAAAAGAGAAGAACGCAACTATCTGGGGCGCGTTCTGTAGGCTTTGATGCTGAGAGATTGCGCTTAAAGGAGATGGACGCAAGAGTTGATGCCAAAAAAGCGGCGAAACTGGCGTCCGGACATCCAGAAGGGAGGGTCCTACGTAGTCCTCCTGGGGTCAGAGGACACCCAAGACGGCCAAAGGGAAGAGTGGTCAGTCTGTCCAGAACGAAGGTGAAGAAGAAGCGGGGAGAGGACCAGAGCCAAACCGCCAGACGACAGAACCCAAAATGGACGCTGCTTGGAAGAAGCTTGGACGCACGAAGAGAAAGAGAGAGCGCAGGGGATGACCAGCGGAGGGTACAAGGGGTCGGTCAGCGGCCGGAGGAGGGGAAGGGAGGGCGAACCAGGGGTGTTTTGCATCGTTTGGCGCAAAGAGAGGGAGGACGAAGGGAAATAACATGGCGGCACTAATACAATTTTGATCGCAATGGAGGGATCTGAACGTTTACGGTGCAACCACCAAACAGATGGAAAGGTGGGAAGGACGTACATTTATGCCATGGACCTTCCCTCTGGGTCCGTTAAACAAGATCCCACAGAGAGACGGAGGAACTGCGCAGACAAAATGGAGGCAAAGAAGCCGTCACCTGTAAGAACAGGCTTTACTTGAAGGGGCTTCCGGTGGCGGCTGCGAAGAAAAGGTATGTATCTCCATAGTCTGTGTCCAGACGGAGACTGAAGTGGACTTTAGGGCGAAAAGGGAAACAAGATCCCACAGAGAGAAGGAGGGACGGCGCAAACAAAATGGAGGCCGCATCGTCCTCTGCCGCCATTGTTGCGTCGGCGCAGTCGTTGAAACCAGTGGATTTTTTTTCTTTTTTTTTAATAATCTTTATTAAATTTCCAAGATAGTATACCTATGGAAAATATAGATATCCAATCCATTATTACATTTCAACATAAAACATAAAACAAATTCTCCAAGACCGTTGCCTCTTCACTATTCAGTGTTGAAGTGATATTGAGGAGAGACGACTTCGGGTCCATTTTAAATTGAATCTGCAGAATCCTTTCTATATAGAATGATGAGCCACCTTCCGAAATCCCTTTATCTCTTTACAGCCACATATGATAACAAGGTCCCTTTTTGCTTCTCACATCTCCAGCACATCCCCTGGCTAGATTTAAACATGTCTTTTTAACTTCCATGGAGTAATGGACCATCTGTTCATAATCTGAAGGTGGTTTTCCTTCAAACTTTGTCCCACTGTGAATTTGTTGGTTCTCCTCCAAGCTTCGTAGCTGATTGTCAGGCCCAAATCTCTGGACCACTTGAGCATGTATTCTGACTCCTAAAGGCACCCTTCTCGGTCTGCGCCGCGATCGGAGCGCGTTCGCCTGATTACAGAAAAGCGTCGTCTGATGGAGGAAGGCGTTCTAGGAACCCTTTGGCTGTCCGTTAAACTCTGGAATCATTGGAAAACAGCCTCATTCCAAGCATTGCAAGATGGTGCCATTTAGCGTAGGTTCGGATACTGAGAGATTGCGCTTAAAGGAGACTCTGTAACAGATGGGTCAGAAACCAAGGCAAGGGAGGCCCTGCGCGCTTTCCGCCATTTGGCGCAAAGAGAGGGAGGGCGAAGAGAAATGATGCGGAGGCTGTAAATATTAGGCTTTGGGCCAAAATGGAGGGAGTTAAGCGTTTACATGGAAGTCGTTTTTGGACTAGCGCCCTACGTCCGCCGCCATCTTTCTTTGAGGTCTGTTGAACAAGATCGACAGAGAGGACCGGAAACAAAATGGAGGCCCATTGAAATGTCTGTAGAGAAAATCGTCATTGAAGCCACGCAAGAACTCAAAGTGGAGCCATGCAGGAACTCCCAATCGATGAAGCCATGCAGGAACTCTGGGACCATCCTCTCTTTGAAGGACACACGTGCAAAGGAAGTAATGTCCCATCGTCCACAACAGAAAAGGCACTTTGGCCGGAGGCTTCTACGAAGGAGGAGGAGGAGGGACGCAGGGATCATAAACTTGAACTGGAAAAAGGGCCCGAGGGGGAACTGAC
>NW_024814599.1:0-2353 GCF_019175285.1 Sceloporus undulatus
ATTTACAGGCCCAGCTCCTTCTGCATACCCTCCAACTCTCCCAGTTTGGCAAGGACCCTCCCCTGGTTCATCCTCTGCCCTCCCACCTTTTCAGCTGCTCTTCAAAGGCCACAGTTTCCTCCTCCTCTTGTAATTTCTCCCCTTCTCTTGAGCTCACTGCCATTGCTGCAAACTGAGTCCAAAGGGCAAAAGGAGTCTGCCCTCCATGAAGACAGCCAAGGAGAAAGGAGAAGGGGCCCTTCCCAGAGGCTCAGGGAAAAGCAAACAGCTTCAGCCTCTCCTAGTTTGTCTCTCCTTCCTCAGAAACAACCTTGTAATCTTGATCATATTCTGAGGTTCCATGGTTTCTCTGGGATTCCCCCCCCCCCCAAAAAAAAATCTCATGGCCCCACAGAGTCTCCCAAGAAAGGAGAGGACTAGACACACAAAGAGACACACTTCCTTCCTTTTGGTCCAAGGAGCCATGCCTCCTTCTCTCTCTGGAGCCTCAGGGAGACAAGTGATACCTCTGTTCAACTGGGGCCTCAGAGAAGGTTCTGGAACATTCTCCATAGTCACAAACAGCACAAAATGGCCCCCAGAACACAAAATGGCTGCCTCTGCCTGAGCTCTTGGCAGTTGGCAGTTTTAAGCCTTCAGAGGAGAGAGAGAGAGATGGAGGGAAGAGTGGAAGGGGGTCCTGGAGGGAGGGGGCCTTGGGAGATATTGTCAGAACCTGTTATTGAGATCAGTTATAATGCTGTATATATTCAGTTCATATATAATCACTTCATGTATGTCTTGAGATATCTGATCTATATTGTTCTGTTAGCTAAGATGTTGGGGGTGGTGGTGGTGGAGAGTATATGGGGAGAATATTAAAGTTGGTGTTAGTTTCTAAGTGGGGCCCTATTAACTGCTTTGGAGTGTTGTTTTAAATAACTAGCTGGCAATGTTTCAAATGTCTTGAGTGAGGCTAGGTTGTGATGGGGGCCTGGCTAAGTGTGTGTGGGGTGGGGAACTAGCAGAGGGGAGACAGGAGGGGTGTTTTTGTATGTACAACGCTGTGTAAATTTACAGCACTTTATAAATAAAGGTTAATAGTAATAATAATAATTTTAAAAGTGTACATTTTTCTCTGAAACCTCAGACTCTGCAAAAAAGGGTTACAGATCACGACTGCAATGCTCTTACAATAGACTTTCTACTTTTGGTATAAGTTTGGATGTGGGCCATTGATCAGAGGATTCCAACCCTCACAGATATAGAGCCTTCCTGAGATATTCGGTGTTCGCTTCCTAACAAAGAGGTTTTTGGCCTCATAAAGGATTTGGGTCAAAAGAGGAGGGGTCTCTAATAGGAGGGCCACTAAGACGACGATTGTCCCCCAAACTACGCCAAAAGTAGCTCCTTTGGGAGGATTCAAAATCAAGTGAATGTACATGAACTGAAAAGATATAACCTTATAACTGATCTTAATAACAGGTTCTGACACCTAGTGAGACATCAGAGAGTAGTATTAGCCTTTCCTCTTGCCAATGGGATTTACAGTGCATTCCCTGGACTGGATCTCCCAGCATCCACAAGGCCAGAGAGAGGAGGGTCCTGCCCTGCATAGGGCTGCCATCTCATGGGTCTTAGGCTTTGGGAATGTGTGCCTTTGGCCAGTGTCCGTGTGGCTGGGGCTCCAGGGTCCCTCAGTCCCTCCTGCCTTCTTCCATATTAACTGCAGGAGGAGCCTGTGAGGGTGGGGCAAGGGGCGGGGTCTTCCAGCTCCTCTGCCCCCATTGGCCAGAATGAAGAAGGGGAGGAGCTTCTGCCTCTCTATTTAGCTCTGTGGGTGGAAGAGAGAGTGAGGAGGAGATAGATACAGACAAGGAGGAAGGAGAGGGAAAAGGCTTGGAAGTGGTAGGCTTCAGTGCTGTGCTGAGGCCTCCAACTGCCAAGTGCTGAGGTGGAGGTGGCCATTTTGTGTTCCACCAGCCATTTTGTGTTCTGGCTGTTTTGTGCTGCTTGGGACTGTGGGGAATAATGTTCTGGAACCTTCTCTGAGACCTCAGTTGAACAGTTGTGTCTCTTTTCTGAGAGGGTTTTCTTATTACACAGCTCTGCTCCTTCTGGGGAAGATGGGTTTTAAAAGGGTTCAGAAATGGGGAGGACAGTTTTAATACAAGTCTTATTCTTACTCTTCCAAACATTGGGCTTTGGATTCTAAGAGGAGGCTAGTCCCCCAAAAAGGCCAAAAGTAGCTCCTTTGGGAGGTTTTAAAAGTCTCCCCTTCCTTATGAAGAGATTTTCAGGCAAGAAGGAGGCTGACTGACCAAACCATTTCATATGATCAAATAAACATAGAAACAAAGAAGAACAACAAAAA
>NW_024814600.1:0-1017 GCF_019175285.1 Sceloporus undulatus
GGCTCGTCTTCAGAGTCCAGGTCTGAGGAGAGAGGGTCCGTCACTCTAACCTGGGATCTCGGGCGGGTTGGAGCGAGGTCAGCTGAAGACCGGGAGCGCCTGCGGGGTGGAGACGGCGACCTCTCGTAGACCGACACGGTCGGGACCGATCTGGACGGGGTGGCCCGGTCTACGGGATGGGGGTTCAGCCTGGTGAACTCCTTTATCGCTCTGTCCTCCGAAACAGACACATAGTACCGGCACGACTGCGTGTCGAAAAAGAGGTCGGGAATGTCATGCCCGCGGGGCTGGTCTTCCTCATCGTCGGTTGCCGGGTGGGAGGGCGACCGGTGCTCTGGGGAGCGAGGAAGAACGGTGTCGTCCGTCCCGTGGACAAAGTCCATGGTGGGCAGAGGCAGTGGAGTGTCTGGTACCGGAGTCCCCCGGTCTACCGGCGTCGGCTCCGGGTCGCGGGGAGCTGCCGAAGCGGAAGCGCGGACCTGTTTGGAAGGGGAGCGCTTCTTTTCCTTCGCCTTCGGTGGAGGCCCGATCCTTGGAGGGCTTGGGCTTTTTAGGGGCAGGGTCACAACCGGGTTTGTCGTGGTGCCTCTTCTTCCCAGGCCTGGGAAGCTCCTCCGTTGGGAAGAACGGATTGTCCGGGAGGTCCAGGAGGACAGCGGCCGCTGCCGACGACGAAGGCCTTGGAGACTTCGCCCCTTCCACAGGCCCAGCCAGCTCCTTAGGCTTCAGGGCATGCTTGGATGCCTTGGAGGATGAAGGCGAGGCGAGGTGGACCTCCGGCTCGGTGGCCTTCTTCGGATGCGAGCCCTCCGATTTCCCCGCCGGTTTGGAGGTCGGCTCGGTACCCTCAGTCCCCGACGACTTGTGGGGGCACTTGGAGGGTTTGTCGGTGGCACTGGGCGGTTTGGAGCCACGGGCCACATCGGAGGTGGTGGAAGGGGTCCCGGCTGGGACACACACCACGCTGGGGACGGCGGTTCTCCCAGATCCAACACTGGACACACTGGCCCGAGAAGA
>NW_024814600.1:1117-2352 GCF_019175285.1 Sceloporus undulatus
TTGTCTCCCGCCCCTGGTAACTTCGGACTTTCGGATTGTTGACCTCGCTTTCGGATTCTCCTCTGGCTTTGTCGATCTTGGAAATGCCTGCACCTTTTAAGAAGTGCGACATTTGTGGGGGCAAGGTGCCCGTTCAAGACCCGCACTCCTCCTGCCTGCTGTGCCTGGGCAAGAACCATGACACCAAGGCCTGCCTGCTCTGCAGATCCCTCTCCTCCCAGGCCAGGAAAAACCGTGAGTCCCGACTCACTTCGGCGATTGCCCTGGGGAAGGTGCAAGAGGGAGGTTCGTGGTCATCTTCTGTCCCGCCTTCGGCGCCCCCCGCCTCATCTTCTCGGGCCAGTGTGTCCAGTGTTGGATCTGGGAGAACCGCCGTTTCCAGTGTGGTGTGTGTCCCGGCCGGGACGACCTCTTCCACCACCTCCAATGTGGCCCGTGGCTGCAAACCGCCCAGTGCCACTGACAAACCCTCCAAGTGCCCCCACAAGTCATCGGGGACTGAGGGTACCGAGCCGACCTCCAAACCGGCGGGGAAATCGGAGGGCTTGCGTCCGAAGAAGGCCACCGAGCCGGAGGTCCACCTCACCTCGCCTTCATCCTCCAAGGCATCCAAGGAATCGCGCCATGCCCCGAAGCCTAAGGAGCTGGCTGGGCCTGTGGAAGGGACAAAGTCTCCAAGGCCTTCGTCGTCGGCAGCGGCCGCTGTCCTCCTGGACCTCCGGACAATCCGTTCTTCCCAACGGAGGAGCTTCCCAGGCCTGGGAAGAAGAGGCACCACGACAAACCTGGTCGTGACCCTGCCCCTAAAAAGCCCAAGCCCTCCAAGGATCAGGCCGCCACCGATCCACCGAAGGCGAAGGAAAAGAAGCGCTCCCCGTCCAAACAGGCCCGCGCTCGGCAGCTCTCTGCGACCCGGAGCCGACGCCGGTAGACCGGGGGACTCCGGTACCGGACACTCCACTGCCTCTGCCCACCATGGACTTTGTCCACGGGACGGACGACACCGTTCTTCCTCGCTCCCCAGAGCACCGGTCGCCCTCCCACCCGGCAACTGACGACGAGGAAGACCAGCCCCGCGGGCATGACATTCCCGACCTCTTCTTTGACACGCAGTCGCGCCGGTACTACGTGTCTGTTTCGGAGGATAGAGCGATGAAGGAGTTCACCAGGCTGAACCCCCATCCCGTAGACCGGGCCACCCCGTCCAGATCGGTCCCGACCGTGTCGGTCTACGA
>NW_024814601.1:0-2352 GCF_019175285.1 Sceloporus undulatus
TGCGGGGAGGATTATCTAGGGAGAGGCGTTCCTCCTGCAAGTAACCCAGGCCCAAGCCATTTAGGGCTTTAAAGGTGATAACCAACACCTTGCACTGAGCTCGGAAGCAAATCAGCAGCCAGTGAAGAGCCTTAAACATCGGGTGTCATCTTATAGGGCGGGTGCTGAAACTTCTGAACTGGACTGGAGTATCTGCGGTCGCCGCATATGGTGGGGGGAGCTCAAAAACGGACACGGACGCACCCCCACTGTATGCAGCGACCGTATGAAAGCAGCAAAGACAGTGCTGTACAAGTACGGTAGAAGAAAATCCACTCACTAGGATTTGTGGAAAGAAGTGACTTAATGGGGTCCTGATGACTAGGTGAGGGGGTGCCTCACTGGGAAGGTGTATGTGAAGGGCAGAGTAAGCCTCAGGCGTCCAGGAAGCCCGGGGTATGGAAAGAAGAGCCGTGTTTGTGCTACCGCTCTGATAGTCTTGGAGACAAGGGAGGGCTGGGCAGGCAGGGAGAGCTAACCAATCCAAGCAGGCTTTGTATACAACAAGTTTTCCTGATAAGTACCTGCATGTCATAAGCATTTGAATTAAAATTACCATATTGAAATCAAATCTGATTTTTAATTTTTTTTTTATTTAGTGTGCGTTGGAAGAGGGGTAGTGTTATACAGTGAGTATATCCCAAACTCTATATTTTAACTGGAAAAGCTGGGGGCAATCTTATATGCCCAGTCGTCTTATACGCCGGAAAATACAGGCATTCCAAAAACCACAACTTTTTAAATGTTTGGCTGAGACAGTGACACCTTTGCCTTCCAATGGCTCAGTGCACACAAACTTTGTTTCATGAACAAAATTATTTTTAAAAAATTGTATGTGTATAAAATGTATACATGAAACAAATGAATTTTGTGTTTAGACTTGGGTCGCAACTCCAGGATACCTTGTTGTGTATGTATATGCAAATATAGGTATTAAAAAAAAAGTCTGGTCTCAAGTATTTCAGATAAGGGAGACTTAGGTTCAAAACACACTGCAGAAATAACCCAGTTTAAGACCACTTTAACTGCCCTGGCTTAGTGCTAGGGAATTCTGGGAACTGTATTTTTTTCTGAGACATTTAGCCTTCTCTGTCAGAAACCTGTGGTGCCACAATAAACTCCAATTCCAAGTCTGTTCTGGAACGTAGAGGTGGGGAGGACAAGGTGCAGCCACCCTTTTACAGCCTCCAAGTTCTTTTTTAATTAAATTGACATAACGGTTTATTGTTAAAATTTAATTGCAAACCACTTAATGCACTACAGTTGCCCCTCCGTTTTCACGGACATCAGATCTGTGACCCTCGCTTATTCACGAGGAGCAAACAGAGGAAGTTAAAATGGGTTGTGTGCCCAAGGTGTGTGGCCATGACTGCTTGCGAATATGTGTCCCATTCAAGCCTATGGGGCTTGAATATCTGTGAGATTCCATTTGGGGGGGGGGGGGGCATAAATGGATCTTCCATGAAAACAGAGGGCTGACTGTATAGAGCATGGGAAAAGGAACTATTGTATATGTGCTATAACCAATGAAATAATATAATAGTTAATCCAGTTCCTTATAGTTCAATATCAACCATCCTTATTATTGTTAATATTATTTTAATTGTAGTCAGTTTAAACATATGTGATATTTGTTTGTATTTAAATTTTTGTAATAAAAGTATTTCTGGTGGGATTTTGTTTCTTCATGAGAGAGGATTTTAAAGAATTTAGAAATATTTAATAATTTTTCAGTCAAAAAAATTAAATCTGTTTGCCAAATCTGCACCTACTGTGGTATTTTTATATATTTTAGTGGGGAAAGTAAGGTTTGCTCCCAGCAGCAGCAACAACAAAAAACAAGTGAGGCCAGCTTTGCAGCAGTTGCCCACTTAGAGGAAGTGTGCAACCCCACAGAGAATCTGCAAAACATTTCCTCCTGAGACCAACTGACAGCAGTTCTTATTTATCTGGATTAAGTTTCAGTTTGTAGCCCTCTTTTCACCATCTTTGCAATTCAAGCTTATATGTGAGTCACATCCATAGAAGAAATAGCTGGGGATTATTAGCGTACAGGTGGCACTTTTCTCCAAATCTGACAGTGTAATAATGTAGTTTCATATTGATATTACATCTTATGGTGAATAAAATAGAACCTTGAAAAATGCTGGAGAACAAGTTCCATGGTGCATAAATATCAAACTATAATCCCATGCTGTTCCTCTGACCTATGCTCATTCCCAGACAGATAATCCACAATGATGGGCAACAGAACTGTAACAATAGCGTCTGGAAACCTACAAAGCCATACTCTTGCTGTCATTCTCCCTTCAC
>NW_024814602.1:0-2352 GCF_019175285.1 Sceloporus undulatus
ATCCCGAGACCAGTCGCTCGCTCCCTCCGCTGGTGGCTCGACTCCCGGAACGTTTGCGCCGGCATGCCTTTTTCTCAACCCCAGCCGGAGGTTGTGCTGACCACCGACGCATCAGAGGACGGATGGGGAGCCCACACCACGGACTTGTGGGCCAAAGGCCAGTGGTCCCAGGACAAAAAGAGGCTGCACATCAATGCCCTGGAGCTGCTGGCGGTACAGAAGGCTCTAAGGGTCTTCAAATCCTCTCTATCCGACAAGGTTGTTCAGCTCAGGACGGACAACACCACCGTCATGTATTACCTGAACAAACAGGGAGGAACCAGATCTCGTACACTACTCGACATCACACTCGAGGTCTGGGACTGGTGCATAGACCGGAACATCCTACTCCAGGCAGTGCACCTGCCGGGTATCCAGAATGACCTGGCGGACCTTCTCAGCAGGTCTCCGTCTCAATGCCACGAGTGGAGACTCCACCCCGACACGGTGCTCGACCTCTTCAGTTGGTGGGGAACCCCACAAATAGACTTGTTCGCGACTGTCCACAACACCCATTGTCCCCAGTTCTGCTCCCAAACGCCGAACGAACAATCCCTCGGGGACGCGTTCGGGTTCCTCTGGTCGGGGGTTATGCTGTACGCGTTTCCCCCCTTCCCGCTGATCACCAGGACAGTCTCCAAAATGACATCGGATGCCACGGATGCCATCCTGATCACTCCATGGTGGCCGGGACAGCCTTGGTTCCCCTGCCTCCTCCATCTCTCCCGGACCAACTTCCTCCGGATCGAGCACAGACCGGATCTCCTCACGGTTCAAGAGGGTCGGGTTCGACACCCGGACATTGACACCCTTCCCCTGGTAGCGTGGAGGATCCATCCCTAGCACGGCTACCGTCCCCCGTACGCAGAGTTATTCTGGCTGCCCACAAGCCAGCTACTCAGAAGTCCTATGCTTTGAAATGGAACAGGTTCACCAGGTTCCTAGCCAGCAGACAACTGTCTCCAGCCCAAGTCACGACACCGGTGGTCCTGGACTTTTTGATGTCTTTGATCGACTCAGGCCTTTCTCTCACCTCCATCAAGTGTTACTTGTCGGCCATCTGTTCTTCCTTTCAGTTTAATGGCAAGCCTTCCTTTTTCAAGGACCCCTTGGTAAAGAGTTTTCTCAAGGGATGCAGCAACCTCCATCCGCAGGCATCTCTACCACCCCCGGCCTGGAGCCTTGATGCGGTGCTACGATCACTACAGTCCAAACCGTTCGAGCCCTTGGCCACCACGGACATCAGACTGCTAACTTGGAAAACGGTTTTTCTGGTGGCCATCACCTCTGCCCGCCGTGCGGGAGAGCTCTGTGCCTTGCGTCGAGACCAACCATATCTCATTTTCCACCTGGACAAGGTAGTTCTTAGAACAGACATTACCTTTTTTGCCTAAGGTTGTCTCTGTGTTCCACATGTGCCAGGACATTGTTCTCCCGACACTGGCCCCGAACCCAACCACCGATGCCGAGCGAGCTCTGCACACTTTGGACGTTTGTAGGGCCCTGGCTTTCTACCTCGACAGGACTAGAGACTCTAGCCGTTCCGAAAGACTGTTCCAGTGCTATTCGGAGTCCAAGAAAGGACTGCCTGTGTCGGCTCAGAGACTCTCCAAGTGGGTTTCTAACACTATTTGTTTATCTTATGAACTCTTAGGTAAACCCTTGCCAGCTAGGGCTCGGTCTCACACTACCAGGGCAGTTGCAGCATCTTCTGCCTTTCTGTCGGGTGTGCCCCTGGATGACATCTGCAAGGCTGCAGTGTGATCACAACCTATGACCTTCATCAAGCATTACAGGTTGGACACCAGGGCCAGAGGAGACGCAGCCTTTGGGAGGGCTGTCCTGTTGTCTGGTTTACACTGACTATGGTCTGGGGTGCACATGTTGTTTCTCTTTTACACCACTTGCAAACAAGATATTTATCAGACTCCTGGGCTCATGATACTATTGGGTTGAATTCATGAGGTTGTTGGTTGATTATCTTAACCATTATGGTGATAATAATAACAACACCAATTGGACCACTGCTTTGTGTCTTTCTTGCTTTATTGGTATTAGCAATAGTGTTGGAGACAAGGTTAATATGACACTCCCTCCTCCACTGACCTTAGCTTGCCAGTCTCAACCCATTTGTATGATTCGCAGAGACCACGAAGAAGAAGGACAGGTTGCTTACCTGTAACAGTATTTCTTCGAGTGGTCATCTGCGAATACATACAAATCCTGCCCATCCTCCCCTCAGTGTCCTGCTCTTTATTGGCTCATTCTTATCGCCTACTTGGCGGAAAAATTGCGGAACTGGGGAAAGAGCGG
>NW_024814603.1:0-2352 GCF_019175285.1 Sceloporus undulatus
AATCTTTGCTGAAGAGCAGAAAATACAGCCTGATCAATATGATATGAGGCCAACCTGTTTGACTGCTGGAATATCTTTCTTTCTTTCTTTCTTTTTTATCTTATAAAAAGGATCTTCCTGGACCTTCGCTAGAGCTTTTCCTCTGGCTTTTCTAAAAAGAGAAAAAATACAGACCTCAAACAGCCCTGTAACTTTCATGTGCTGCTTTATACTGATGGATAAAATCTATGTAGCACAAGTCTTTGTTAAAATAAAATAAAAAGGTTCTGGACATAAGAGTTTCCAAAATACCTGGGGGGGAAATCCAAAGGTTTTTAGGAAACTTTGGAGGAAAAAAAAAATTGGGTTTTTTTTGGGGGGGGGGATCGTGGTGGTGAATCTGGGGGCAGAGCACAGTGGAGAAGCCATTTTATGTATAACAGCAATTTTTAAATTACTATTGGGCTTGGAGTCTATATCTTCTGGTAGTGGATCAGTGCTTATATTATTGGATGAGGGTGGCCAGCAATTTTTCTTTCCAATGGGCCAGAACCTGGCACCATATGTGTGCACACTGGCTACAACTGTTCCTTTCATTCTGCAAACTCACCAGAGACCCGCAGCCAATAACTAACAGTTCTGGGACCACCATGTTGAACAGCACTACTCAAATCTGCTTTGCTTGGCCTTTGGGGCTTTGCCTGGCTTTTGAGTCATGCACATGAATGAATCTACCAAACAAACCTAATCATTTTCCCTGGTAATTTTCCAAATTCACTCACCATATATTTGCTTACTTAGGAGCTGTATACACAGTCCCTTTCCTAGCAAGATCGGGGCCATGACAACCTCATGCTGTGGCCCCAATCCGGCCTTTTGAGGGTGCAAAAAGGAGCTACAAAAAACAGCTCCTTTTTGCGCCCTTGAAAGGGTACCATAGCTGTGTTGCCACGGCTATACGGTTCTCCTTTGGCGCTGCATCCTATGAATGCAGCGCAGGAGGAGTGCCATGATGCCGTGCATCATGTGGAGTGGCACTCGGCATCAGGGTGCCCTGGGGGCAGAGTTGGGTGTGTGTCATGCATCATGAAGATGCTCCGCCCTGACTCTGCCCCCCCATGTCAGCCTTAATGGTCAGTGTGTACAAGGCCTTAGTGGGCCACTTCATAATTGAAAAAGTGAATTCTGGACCATCCCATCTAAGTGGCACAATAAAAACCATGCTTAAAGTGCCAGAAGGAACATCATTTCAGTAGTAGTAGATCATCATCATCATCATCATCATCATCATCATCATCATCATCATCTGGTTGAGGAAATAGAGGTGAGAATGGCTTTGCTCTTTGCTTTTCTTGCAATCAGCCCCAAGCAATAACAGGAGCAACCTCCCTGTATTTTCTGGTCAGTTTGCTCGCTTTGTTCAGTTGCAAGGATTTATAGACTGAAAGGCTACATGCACTTCAGCTCCACTGTTTATGATGGGAGGTTAATTTAATAGCAGGCTGCTCTAAAATGTGCTGGCCGGTGATGCATTGAGAATAAATTGAAATTCGGCCAATGTCACCCAGTTTCTGTTCCTTTGGGAGACTGTGGGGCTCTTCAGACTGGCACTTTGGGCCAGCTGGGGAGCGTAGTTGGGGCATAGTGTCTCTGTGACGCATGCCCCAGCTCTGCCCCAGGGCACTATGATACTGTGTGCTGCTCCACATGGCACGCAGCATCACGGTGCTGTGTCCGGATGAAGCAGTGCCGAAAGAGCACCATATAGCTGCGGCGCCGTGGCTATCACACCCTTTCCAGGGTGCAAAAAGGAGCCGTTTTTGCAGCTCCTTTTTAATAATAATAATAATAATAATAATAATAATAATAATAATAGTTTATTTCTATCCCGCTTTTCCAATTCAGATCAAAGGCCAGATCAGGGCCGTGGTGTGTGTTTGCCACGGCCCCGATCTGGCTGAAAAAGAGGCAGCTGGAGGCTGCCCCTTCGAGGTGGTCTGAAGAGCCCCTGTGTGTCAATCAATAGAAAGTACTCCTTGGGAGAACCATGATGTGTGTGGCTCTCAGGGTTCTAAAGTTGGGTCCAAAATACACTGCAGAAATAGTCTAGTTTGAGGCCACTTTCACTGCCCTGGCTCAGTGCTAGGGAACTGTAGTGTTGTGAGACATTTAGCCTTCTCTGTCAGAGAGCTCTGGTGCCACAATAAACTATACTTCTTACGATTCCCTAGCATTGAACCAGCGCAGTTAAAGCAGTGTCAAACTGGATTATTTCTGCAGTATGGATTGAACATTAGATTTCATTTCCACTGCAGAAATTGGAACGTGGGTTCTTACCTGATGACGTCCTTTTCCAGCAGAGAAGGTCCGAGC
>NW_024814604.1:0-2352 GCF_019175285.1 Sceloporus undulatus
TGCACTTAGTCCGGAAACTTCAACTAATCCAAAATATGGCAGCCAGAGTGGTCACTGGAATATCTAGAGGTGTCCATATCACACCTATAATGCCTGCTCATTAATTTCCTGGGACAGTACAAGGTCTTGGTTATAACCTTTAAAGCCCTCCATGGCTTGGGTCCATCTTACTTACGGGATCGCCTTCTCCCATACAATCTGCCCCACACTTTGAGGTCCTCTAGTAAAAACTTACTGCAGCCAGCAATAACAAGGGTCTCTGCAGTTACACAAAGGACCTTCTCCCAAGTTATGGAACAGCCTCCAGAAGAGATCCGATATATCACCAGTCTTTAAGACTTTAAAAAGCTCATCAAGACATATCTCTTTCCAGATTAGCATCCCAGCAATCTCTTATTAATTGAATTGTTCAGCAACGGCTCTAACTGCTTCTGCCATATTTTTAATAATTGTTTTAATAATTGTTTAAGAATTTAATTGTATTTTATTGTGGATGGGAGGAATTGGGAGGGTTTGGGACGCAACAATGACAAGTTGTTATTGTGTTTTACCAGTGCTTTTACTGTTAGCCGCTTTGATCTGTTTTTAGAAGCCTTTGAGGCACCCTCGTCATGTGTGAGGGTTGCCTTGTAGGCGGAGTGTCCACACAGTTGGCAACCCTCGCAAATGACGAGGGTCCCGCAGCTGCAGCGCACCCACCAGACAAGGTGCATAACGGTGATGATGCTGATGTGCCACCTCCAAACAGGGAGGCGCAACTGCAATGTACCCTCGCCATTGCTGGCGCTTCGGGGCGGCAGAAGTGCAGCGCAAAAAGGAGCCACTTCCACGTGCTCCTTTTATGCTCCGCAACAGCACTGCTGAATTTGTTTGTTGCGGCGCTTCTGCAGAGGAAAGAGTGGCTCTGGGGACGCGCCTCTTTCTGGCGGCCTGTACCCCACCTTAGTATGTTTCACAAGTTTTGTTGCTTGTGAATATTTGTATTTTGTCAGGTCTCTTAATTGTATCTGTGTTATTGTTGTTGGTTCTATGTGTTTTTTTTTCTTTTAGCACCAAAGTTAAAAAAAAATAGCGTCCTGAAATCTAGAAAGCATATCCAGGAGAAGGTGTTTTGGCCACACTGTAAACAATAACATCCAAAATGCACAAAACAGTGGTGCCTTTCTCCTGTTTGATTTTTAACACTTTTGATCATAGAATTGTAGAGTTGGAAGAGACCACAGGGGGCATCCAGTCCAACCTCATTCTGCCATGCAGGAACTTTCAATCTAAGCATCCCTGACAGATGGCCATCCAACCTCTGTTTAAAGACCTCCAAGGAGGAAGACTCCACCAAAATCTCTGAGGGAGTTTGTTCCACTGTCGAACAGCCCTTACTGTCAGGAAGTCCCTCCTAATGTTGAACTGGAATCTCTTTTCCTTTGCATTCATCCATTGCTCTGGATCCTAGTCTCTGGAGCAGCAGAAAACAAGCTTGCTCTCTCCTCAATATGACATCCCTTCAAGTATTTAAACAGGGCTATCATGTCACCTCTTAACTTTCTCTTCCCCAGGCTAAACATCCCCAGCTCCCTAAGGCGTTCCTCATAGGGCATGATTTCCAGACCCTTCACCATTTTAGTTGCCCTCCTGATAAAAATCTGATAAAGAAGATCCTCTATCATGATGATGATGATGATGATGAGGACGATGATGGACCTCTCAATTTTCAGATTTCTTGACCCATGGATTGAAACATCCAAAGCTTGAAAACATAGAAAAACAATGTAAATTCCAAGAGCAACTCTTGTTTTTGTCATTTTATATAATAGACATTGCTTTTGTTGTTGTTATTATTGCGTGTCTCCAAGTCGTTTTGAATTTATGGTGACCCTAAGGCAGACCTATCACAGGGTTTCCTTGGCAAATGTCTTCAGAATAGTTTTCCCATTCCCTTTCCCTGAGGCTGAGAGAGTGTGACTTGCTCAAAGTCCCCCAATGGGCTTCCAAGGCAGGGCTGGGATTCCAAATCTGAACTACAGAGTCATAGTTCAGCTATGCTCAAACCACTAGGCCACACTGGCTCCTATATTATGGACACCACTTCACTGGGCCATTTCATTTCATGGACTTGGCCCAGCTTTCTCATCCACGGAGGTCATTTTGCAAGCCCCCTTCTCCTCTTCCATTTCCAGCCCAGCTCCTTCTGCATGCCCTCCAACTCTCCCAGTTTGGCAGGGACCCTCCCCCTGATTCATCCGCTGCCCTCCCACCTTCTCAGCTGCTTTTAAAATGTCCTGGTTTCTTCTTCCTCCTCCTCCTCCTCCCATTTCTCCCCTTCTCTTGAGCTCACTGCCATTGCTGCAAACTGAG
>NW_024814605.1:0-2352 GCF_019175285.1 Sceloporus undulatus
CTGAATTCAGTGACATGTCAGCAGAAGTACTCTGCTGGCAAACTTTTCTTAAAAACAGAGCCAAAAAAAAGGTATATTAAAGGAGCATGGTGAGGGAGATGATTAATTCCAACTTCATCCAGCTGGGGACACTGCCATAATGATGGCACAAAAATAAAAAATGTATGAGGTTATACCTAAGTGGTTTTTTTTTTTGCCTTTATTAATATATAAATAAACATTAAGTAACAAAACAAACAAACGTATTTATACAAGAAGAAGCACACACATCTAATTACAAGATACATTAGATACATTAGATACACGATCTTATACCAAATGTTCGTTCTTCTGTTCAAATTCTTCCAAGACTCCTTCCCTATGCCAGATTACATAAGTTTCTACGTATGGTTCACCTTAATACATAAGTAAAGATACTAAGAATATACAATCGCTTGACCATTATAGAAAAGAAAAAGAATAAAAGTGAAAAAAGAAAAAAAACATTTAAGATCTGCTGGCAAGTATCTATTATATACATATATTCAAGTACATATCTACACAATACCATGCATCTTCCGTTTCTTCTACATTTTTATCTTGCAGAGAGGCAGTTAGTAAATCTAGATTTCTTACATCTTTCAGTTTAGATAACCATACATCCATATTAGGGCAATGCGGTTTTTTCCAATATTGTGCAAACAAAATTCTGGCTAAAGTAATCATATATAAAATTATCTTATAGTATTTTCTTTCTGAGACTTTATCTAGTTTGTTCGTCATATTTAACAAAAATAATAACGGATCAAGTGGAATATCAATGTTTGTTATCTCCACCATCTTCATATGAATATTTTTCCAATATTCTCCTGATTTTACACACGTCCACCATATATGAAAAAAAGTTCCTTCCTTAATGCCACATTTCCAACATTTAGTACAGCCCGTTTTATAAATCTTATTTATCTTTGTGGGGGTCATATACCACCTAAAAAACATCTTTGTATAATTTTCTCTGTAATTTTGACAGGCGGTAAATTTTTTAGTTACTTTCCCCGACTTTTCCCAGTCCTCCAATTGAATCGGACTCCCAATATCTTGAGCCCATCTAACCATTGTATGTTTTATAGTCTCATTCTCTAAATATCTTCCATTAAGCCGCTTATAATACATTGACAAGTGTTTCCCTTTTTTATCTTCTATAATGACATCCACTTCATTCTTCATCGTCATAATTCCAGTCTTATCCAAGTCTTTTTTAAATCTACTACACAGTTGCAAGTATAAGTACCAATCTATCTCATATCCTGACATAATCAATTGATTCCTGGTTTTTAATGTTAGTGTACCTTTGTTGTGATTATCAATTAAGTCTCCATAATTTAACCATTTGTTGGAATTTTTTTTGGTTCTATTATAAAAGGCTTCTTGTGGGGAAACCCAGTATGGGAGATTAACATAAAACCATTTTTTAATTCTAGTCCATACCCAACTCAACGATCTTCTAAAGAAATGGTGTTTAAATTCTTTTTGCTCCTTGTCCTTCCCAAACCACAGATAAGCATGTATTCCATAACTCAAATCACAACACTCCAGATTTAACAATTTATCATCAGTTAATAAGCACCAATTTTCTAACCAGCATAAACCTGTGGCAAAATAATACAGTTTGAGATTTGGGAGTGCACAACCCCCTCTTTCCCAGTCATCTGATAAAATTTTCCATTTTACCCTTGCACGTTTACCTTCCCAAAGAAATTTAGACAAATCCTTCTGCCATAACTCAAATGGTTTTTCATCTGAAATAATCGGAAGATTTAAGAAAAGATAGATAAATCTTGGAAGAATATTCATTTTAATAACTGCAATTCTAGCAGAGAAAGATAAATGCAATTTTGACCAAGAAATTAATTCACTTTTTATTTTCTTCCACAAAATACCATAATTGTTTGAGAAAAGATCTATATTCCTATTAGTAAGGTATATGCCTAAATATTTTGCTTTCTTGCTAACTTTATACCCAGATATCTCCACTAACTTATTATCCTCTTCTACCAAGAGATTTTTAGTAATAAATGTGGTCTTGTTTTGATTAACAACTAGTCCTGAATAATCAGCAAATCCATCTAATATTTTTTTAAGGTAGTCAACACTTTGAAGCGGATCCTCCAATAAACAAATCAAATTGTCCGCAAACGCCCTTACTTTATAAATATAATTTTTGATTTTAACACCCTTCACAAGCGGATCCTTCCTAATTGCATTCAACAAAATTTCAAAGGCTAAGACAAACAAAATTGGAGACAGGGGACAACCCTGTCTAGTACCCCGTGCAATACTAAATGGTTCTGTTTTCTCATTATTCACCAAGAG
>NW_024814606.1:0-2352 GCF_019175285.1 Sceloporus undulatus
TCGCTTCCGAAATTCTTTGTTCCAGCTTCATAGCAGCAAGACAGAGCTGACACACTGTAAAATTCAGTTTTTCATTTGACAACCCAGCTGCCTGCCTGCGATGCTGAGGCCTCCATGAGTCTTGTCTGTTCTGCAAGGAAGCGAAAGGAAGCCATCTGCCAAATAGAGCAGAATTTTACTGGCTACTGATTTGTATTTTATAAACTCGATGGAATGAAACCAAGGACCGTGTCCCAAAAAGGGGCCCATGGATACTTCTGGGTTTTGCCCCTGCTCCTTGATTTTATTTATTTATTTATACTACAAATCCTAGTATTGAGAGCCAACGTGGTATTGTGCTTTGAGCATCGGACTAGGATTCTGGGAGATGAGGGTTTAAATCTCTGCTCAGCAATGGAAACCTAGATGATCTTGGGCAAGTCTCACTCTCTCAGCCACAAAGGGCAATGGCAAACTTCCTCTGAACAAATCTGGCCAAGAAAACCCCATTAAAGAATCACAGGCTGCCTTTTAAACCAGATGGCAGTTCGGCATGAACTGGTTCAAACGATCCTAATTCCCACTTAATCCGAATCGCAGAAGTGATTCCGAGAGGGGGGCCAGGCTCCAGACCCATTTGACCTGCATCTTTTTGATGCTGATTTTTTCTCGCCTCTTTTATGATAAATCGATTCAGCGCAAGTATGAATCACAAGTGGACTGGAATCAATTCAAATTTCCCCTTTAGCCGGCTGGAACCAAATCATTTTGAATCGATTCATTTGTGAATGAGAACCACAAGTGCGTTATTTTGGTGCCAGAAAATGTGATCAGAGCAAGTGTAGTGTAAACCACAATCTGATGTTGAACTGATCCATCAATTCGGATTGCATACCAATTTATCTGTAAGTGAGAAAGAGGCCATATAATCACTTTATCACACGGGGGGAGGGCAAAACTGAGGTTTAAATAGCCAATTATCCCCTGCAAAACGAAATATTGCATTTAAGATATTCACATGATGTCGCTATTAAAGAGGCAATAAAAAGGGTATAAAGAGGCAATAAACATCAGCAAACCATTCATGGGGAAATCCTGAAAATGATTTGTTGCTGTTTATTGCCTCTTTATAGCCTCCTTAATAGCGATGTGTCTGAAAATCTTAAATGCGATATCGTGTTTTGCACGGGATAATCGTCTGTTTAAACCCCCGATTTTCCCCATGTGATAAAGTTGGAAGAGGCCTCATAGAGTCGCCTTAGGGTTGCAATAATGTAGAAAAGACGTGAAGGCACACAACAAAAACATAATATGGATATTGAGCACAGCTTGCCCTTGGTATCCATTGGGGTTTGGTTCCAGGAACCCCCCAAATCCAAGGATGCTCAAATTCCATTATATACTCTCTCTCTCTCTCTCTCTCTCTCTCTCTCTCTCTGGCTTTGCTTCACAAACGAAGATTCAGGAAGGACTCATCCCTCTCTTTCTACAAGCAGCGCGTTGATGACTAAAAAGGCCAATCTGAGATAAACAAGTCCAGTTGCAGAAGGCACAGCGGAAAGTCTCTTTGGGTGACGTTTCTGGGTTGCGGTTCTTTCTGCGTTGTCGTTTCTCTTCGAGACTCGTTCGCCGTGAGCTTTCGAAAAAGGCTGCAGCATCATGGATAGTGCGTCTCCATGCCTCCCGATGCGAGGCCAGGGAGGACCATTGTTGGTGATCAATTTGGCCAAGCCTGAGATGTTGTTTCAGAGAGTCCTTGTATCTCTTCTTTGGGGCGCCCCTCTTACGCTCTTGACCCGTGGCGAGTTCACCAAATACTATTTTGGGGAGGCGATGGTCCTTCATCCTAGAAACATGTCCTGCCCAGCGCAGCTGCGTCCTCAATAGCATGGCCTCAATGCTGGTGATCCCTGCTTGCTCAAAGACAGCAACATTCATCACATAGTCAGTCCAGTGTGTATTTAGAATTGTGCGTAAACAGCGCTGATGAAAGCGTTCAAGGAGTCGTAGGTGTTGGCGATAGGTGACCCATGTTTCAGACCCATAAAGGAGAATAGACAGTACAATGGTGCTATACACACTGATTTTTGTGCTTCATGTCAAGTGTTTGTCATATACGACATAGTAAAAGGATGTCCCCTATATAAAATGGCAAATTATTTGCTTTTGGGATTTTTTTTTTAATTTCAATATGTGAATGCTTAAATCCATGGATGTAGAATCTGTGAATATGAATTTTAATGGTTTTTATTTTAACATGTTAAATTTTAATTTATAACTGTTTTAATTCTTAAAATTGTTTAATTATTTTTAAATTTTTAAATGTATATACAGTTGGCCCTTCTTATACACTGATTTTTTATACACGGATTC
>NW_024814607.1:0-2352 GCF_019175285.1 Sceloporus undulatus
ATAATGCTAGTTGGTTGATGGACCAAACCCAAAGAGTGCTAACTGATATTTTTTTATTCAGCTGTCACTGAGAAGTGACAATACCCACAGGGTTCTGTCCTGGGTCCAGTGTTGTTCAATATCTTTATAAATGACTTGGGCCCAAAACACACTGCAGATATAATCCAGTTTGAGACTGCTTTAACTGCCCTGGCTCAGTGTTAGGGAATGCTGAGAATTTATTGTGGTATCAGAACTGCCTGACAGAGAAGGCTAAATGTCCCACAAAACTACAGTTCCCAGGATTCTGTAGCATTGAGTCAGGACAGTTAAGGCGGTCTCAAACACTGGGTTATTTCTCCAGTGTGCTTTGGACCCTGGATGAAGAACAAATTGAGGGCATGCTCACCAAATATGGAGTTGACACCAAGGTGCCATTGGCCTGTGGACTCCCATAGGGCTCTGTTTTTTCCTTTGTGCTATTTAACAACAATATGAAGCCACTGAAAGAAGTTTTCCAGAGTTTGGGAGGTTAGGTACAACGATATGCTGATGATACCTAGTTTTGTTTTTTCCCCCATGTCAATCCAAGGAAACTGTTTTGGTATTAAACCAGTGCCTATTGACATCATTGGACTGGATGAGGGTAAAAAAAAAAGATACCTAATCCAGACAAGACAGATGTGCTGCTATTCAGGTGAAAGACATATCAGGTCATAGGGGTTCACCCTGTGCTGGATGAGGTTGCACTCCCCCTGAAAATACAGGTTCCCAGTTTGTATGCAGTCCTGGATTCAGCCTTGAACCTGGATGTTCAGGTTTCTTTAGTGGTCAGGAGTGCATTTGCAGAGTTAAAGCTAGTGAACTAGCTGTGCCTGTTCCTTGGGATGTCTGACTTGGGCATGGTAACACATGCCTTAGTTATATCCTGAATGGATTACTGTAACATGTTTTGTGGGGGGCTGTCTTTGATGAACATTCAGAAACTCCAAGAGGTCCTAACAGCTGCAACCAGGTTGTTAACCAGGGCTGGATACAGGGAACACACAACTCCCTTGTTGCAACAGCTCCACTGGTTGCTGATTTGTTTCTAGGCACAATTAAAAGTTCTGGTTACGAACTACCAACCCTCTATGGCTCAGACTGAGACTGACTGAAGCACTGTACCTTCGCATATGAACCTGCTGGGCCCTAAAATTTTCAGAGGAGACATTTTGCTTGCCCTCACTGCCTTAATGGAGATCTTTTGGTGGGACTACTAAGAGATGGCCATAACATGGCTCCTCCAGACTTTCAAACTCATCCCTTGGGGATTAGGATGGCTCCTTCTTTGGTGTATTTTTGCTGGCAGGTGAAGACCTTTCTATTCCAGTAAGGCTTTCAGAATTGATTGTTAATAATAGAAAAGTTTTTTATGGTGCTGTACTGCTTTTCATTTTTGTTTTAAAACAATATTTTAATGGTTTTAATTCTGTTGTTAGTTTAATCCTGTTTTAATTTCAAATTTTCATCTTTTTAACCCCATGTGTCTTTAGTGTACTTTTCTTTATGACAAATTTTATTGCTACATGAAGAAAATGACAAAAACATGTCACACATAACTACCCTCACCCCCACCCCAATACACATACAAAAGAAAAGAAACAGCTGGTGACTTTTCACCTTCCAACATCAAGAATATAACATGAAATTTGTATTAGAACTTCTCTATACTACTAAATAGCAATTACATAAGTTCTGATCAGGAAAGAAATAGCAGAAACTTCAAGTGTCAAATCCTGCAAACATGAATCTTCCCTTCTTTCTTCTTTACATAAGGTAACAGTAGCTCCCAATCTTTTTTTAAAAAAACAACAACTATCCAGTGATTTCTCTTTAATGAAAGTAAATAACGTGTCCATTTCCGCCGTTTCAAAAACTTTAAACATCCATTCTTCTTTAGTTGGTAAAGAAGCATTTTCCAGATTTGAGCATATATCAGTCTTGCTGCAATAATCATGTAATGCATCCCTTTAAAATTAATACTTCTATATTTTTAATTGGTTATACCGAATAAAAATAGCTCAGGTCTTAACTGTATCTTTATTTTAAGAATCTTTTGTATCAACTTCTGTATTTGCTTCCAGTACATTTTAGCTTTATCACATGCCACCTTCATGTGCTTCACATTTCCAGCATTGATTTTTTTTGTCCTTTATATATCTAGGATGTATTATAAGATGTATTTTTACATCTTTAACATGTATTATAAGATGTATTTTTATAAAATAATGTATAGATAGTATTTGACTGCAGCCAAATTATCTAAGAGCCTTTACCGACAGGCCATAAAGGGTGGAGTGGGGATGTGGCATCTGCACGATGCAGGCCCTG
>NW_024814608.1:0-449 GCF_019175285.1 Sceloporus undulatus
TATAGATAATGACTTTGGGTTTTAAATATGGCTGCGGATTGTGGGTCGTGGTATAGGTTAGGTAGATGGGGGGCTGGGATTTATTACAGCTGGTTAAAATAGTTATGGGGACGATAGCTTTTGGAATTTGTGGGATGTTGGCTAAAGAAAGTTTGAGGCAGAAAGGGCCTAATTTCAGGAATGGCAAAGGGGGGCTTGGTACCTGTGGGGCATAGACTGTGGGAATTGGTGGGGGGGCTAGGTTTGGAAGAGGGTGGAGTTTTAGATTTGGGGGTTTTAATGTCTTGTTTGGATTGGAGTGGGCAGTTCTGGCTTAGACACTGAATTTCTATGTGTTCGCAATAAAGTTCTTTCCTATTTCAACACACTGGATTCTTTGATGCACAGAAGTTCTGAATTTGCCCAAAAACTGACCCTTTCTTCTCTCCTCAGTCCTCAGCTCCATTCCC
>NW_024814608.1:549-2352 GCF_019175285.1 Sceloporus undulatus
GGGGGCTGGGATTTATTACAGCTGGTTAAAATAGTTATGGGGACGATAGCTTTTGGAATTTGTGGGATGTTGGCTAAAGAAAGTTTGAGGCAGAAAGGGCCTAATTTCAGGAATGGCAAAGGGGGGCTTGGTACCTGTGGGGCATAGACTGTGGGAATTGGGGGGGGGGGGCTAGGTTTGGAAGAGGGTGGAGTTTTAGATTTGGGGGTTTTAATGTCTTGTTTGGATTGGAGTGGGCAGTTCTGGCTTAGACACTGAATGTGTTCGCAATAAAGTTCTTTCCTATTTCAACACACTGGATTCTTTGATGCACAGAAGTTCTGAATTTGCCCAAAAACTGACCCTTTCTTCTCTCCTCAGTCCTCAGCTCCATTCCCAGCTATAAGAACAGCAGAGGCAAACACACAAACATCCAGGATACACAGGGACAGCTATATTTCCAAACTAGAGCCTTCCTTTCATGCCTTTCCCTCCTGAGTCCAGTTCTGCACCTTGGGCTCTATTGTGGTCTCCTCAAAGGAAGAAAGGAAGGAGGGAAAGAAGGGGAGGCCGCTGAAGCCCAGGCACAAACCTTTCTTTCCCACAAAGACTGCCAGCAGAATAAGCAGGAGCATCTCGGCCCTGGCGATCCTGCGCATGCTGAGGAGGGGCCTTTGGGGACATCTATGTATGCACAGTCTCAGCCCCTGTAGCCATTGCTGCCCTCATAAGTCTATTCTGAGGAGGGATGGAAGTGGGGAGAGCCCTTGTTCATTCAGATAAATGGCTGGAGGGTCTTCTGGGAAGCCCTTTGGGGCTTATAAGAAGGAAGCCCCTCTTCTCCCCCCAAAGAAAGGCAGGAGGCCCGCCAGGCCTCCTCTCCCATTTTCCTTCCCTGCCCCCTCCTTGGGGGATTCCTTGGGTCCCAGGTACTTGGGGGGTTATTATGAGAAGAGATGGCAGGGGGGCCCTTGGAGACAGGCATGGCCATGGAGGGGAGGGGGGTCCAATGGTAAAAAGGGCTTTGAGGAGCCCCCTCCCTCCTGGAAAGTGGGGCAGAGGAGAGACCCTCCCTTCTGATGCCTCATTTGGGGAAGAATTTTGTGCCAAATAGCATCACTCAGGATAGCATTAGATATAACATTTTGAGGGGAAGGATACATTTTCTCCAGAGTCCTGGGGGAGGGGGCTCTGGGGGGGGGGGAGAGAAGAGCCAAAATCTAGGCCAAAGCCAAGAGGAGGGAGACGGAGGGACCTCATAGCTCTGGCAATCCCCTGGAAACCTGGGAACTAGGTTTAGAGGCCCATACGATCCGGATTGGGCACCCTCCCTCACATACTTACCTTTTCCTTCACAAAACTCCCACAGAGGAGGACCAACAGAGAGACCCACTGCCCCAGAAACATCCCTCCCCCCCCTGGTTCTGGGAGCATACTGAAAGGGCCTTGGACCCCCTTGAAAGGATGCAATAATAATAATAATAATAATAATAATAATTTATATTCCATCTTAAAGGAATCAAAGCGAATTACAGTAATAAAATGACATACAATTTAAGAAATACAGTTAAATCCCCCAAAACACCAACCCTCCTCCCAATTATAAAAACATTAATCAACCCTTAAACAGCTATTAAACAGCAAGAAAATGTAAAACATCCAAAACAATATAGTAAAAAGGTTGGCAAGAGTAAGGGGCAGGGGCAGAGAGAAGCAACTCAATAGATCTATTCTAGTCTGGAAAGGCCTGCCGGAAGAGATCCGTATTAATAGCTTTCCTAAAGGCTTCCAAGGTGGAAATAGGACGGATCTCATCCGGAGGTC
>NW_024814609.1:0-2352 GCF_019175285.1 Sceloporus undulatus
AAATCTGGCTGTTGAGGACGTCTCTGAAATGACCCTTAAACGAAAAGAGATTCCTCACTGCGTGACGTCCTACAGTATAGCTGTATCCATTAGAAATGTCTGTTGTCGCTTGTATACACTGTATCTGTTAAAATGACTGTTAAATTATTCATTGGACATCTTGAGTGTATGTGACTTTTAGCTGGAATGCCTCTGCTTTTAGGGGAAAGCAGCTGTGCGTGGCTTAAAAAATGACATTTGGCTTTCATCCTTAGCAAGATAAGACATTTGACAGGGGTGTTGTACTGAACTTGTTCCAGAAAGATATGGTAGTTTTGTCAGGGAAGAGATCATCATGAGGCAGCAAGTGCTGTGGCTGTCTATTTCCCAGCTGAGAGAAGGGATATCTTCCAAAAAGTACTTCGCAGCATCCATAGAAATGACTGGAAACCAAGCCCATTACTGTGTACATTTTAAACAAAGACATTAGGATCTAATCTTAGTTTTCTCTCCCCTCCCTTTTTTTGGTAATGATGATTGCTAGAGTTTTTGTGGGTAAGCTAAAGCACATACTCTATTTTTAAAGGTCTTCAAGAGATGTTCCTACGGTTGGCTTATGTAGGTCCTTGTCTCTTCACATTCTGAACCATTTGGTATCACTTTTACACTGAAGGCGCCCTACCATCTGCTGTGCCCTTAGCATTTCATGCTCAGTCTTGCATATCTCATTTTCTTCATCTTTGCTTTGCTAATATCTTTTTCCTCCATTCCTAGCTCCCTTTTTCTGTATAAACAGTTTCATAATGAGTGTGTTTGTGTACACCTATATAACCTGCCAGAGAATGTGGAAAAAATATACACAGGAGATGAGTCTTGGGCTATTCTCTCTTAAATCTAACCCAGGTATTGTTCCCTCAGTGCACTACTTGAAGAACTGTATATAAAAATATGTATGAGGTCTTGTAATAAAGAGTATGACCTATACCTGTGCCTTTCTTCCCAAAATATCCACCCTATAAGGCAGATCTTGGAAAAAGTTTGCTTATTGGACCAGAGTACCCAGAAAGCCCACTGGACATTGCAGTCCAAAAAATAACTTTTCCAAGCCCTGTAGCTATCCATGAATTCCTGCAGATCCTTTATGTAAGATGGGCCAAAAGGTATGTGAAGGGAAAATGTCAGGTCCAGTGTGACATATAAATGGATTCGGTTTTTGCTAGGGGTTTATTATTTTTTGCATGTGTTTGGCTTCCTTTTAGATATGAGTATCGCGTAGAAATGGTCCACCAGTCCACGAATGATCCTGCCAAAAACATCATTCGAGAGTTTGCATCTGATTTCGAAGTAGGGGAGTGCTGGGGTTACAACAGGTTCTTTCGGCTGGACTTGCTTGCCAACGAAGGCTACTTGAACAGACAGAACGACACGGTCGTATTACGGTAAGGGAGAAAACGGTTGCGCTGATGGTCATTGGGATGGAGCTGGGCCTTCCTGGTATGGGACTCCATTTTGACTACAGTTACAGAAGCATGGTGCAATAGCTTGGGAGAAGAGCTGACTGCTAATAGCGCTGTGCTTGCTTGGGATTCCTCTGGGGATTGTGATGTCTTGACTTGGCCCCTCTCTAAAGGTTCCAGGTGCGGTCTCCTACCTTCTTCCAGAAATGTCGGGATCAAAACTGGTACATTTCTCAGCTGGAAGCTGCTCAGACAAGTTATCTCCAGCAAATAAATAACCTGAAAGAGGTAAACAGCCCATGACACATGGGTGCTAAGTGTGAGGGATAGTGGGCCCAGAGGTGGCTGATGTATGTATATATGAATTGGGAACAATAATTAAACAATCAATTCATGGATGTTACTTCTCTCTGTATTTGTGTCTCTGGATAATAATAATTGAAGTGTCAAATCTAGTTCAGTGAATTGTGAGGTAAGGTAATGGACAGTAGAGGTAAAGAGGTAAAGAAACCTCTTTGAGGTCCTGGAAGCATTTGTAGTTAAAATATTGGGAGCCTTAAATATTTTCTCATGCATGCTAGCAGTTCCCTTACAATATGCTTGGTCAGTTTGGGAAGGGCACATTTAGGTTGATGAAATATCGATACTTTAGAACTGTGTTCTGTTTCACATGTATCTGTTTTTACATATATGTATGTGTATTTTAATTAAAGAGGCTTGCCATCGAGCTTTCCCGTACCCAGAAGTCCCATGGCGTATCTCCTCCAGATACTCACCTCAGTCCGCAGAGCGACGATGGTTTGGAAACAAGACCAAAAAAGTCAGGACCAAACTCAGAAGTACTTCTTGAGGCTGTGGCCAGTACAGCATCACCCAGAGATGCAAAGGATGAAGAAGAGGAGAAAGTACAATATGA
>NW_024814610.1:0-2352 GCF_019175285.1 Sceloporus undulatus
ACTGTTATTGGACTTCTCTTTGGATTTCGCTTTTTTCGACCTCTCAGGATGTCTCCTCCTTTCAAAAAATGCGACATCTGCGGAGGAAAGGTTCCTGTTCAGGACCCTCATTCTTCTTGCCTCTTCTGCTTGGGCCGGGACCACGACCCCAGGGTCTGCAGCCTCTGTAAGTCGATGTCTTCCCAGGCCCGCAAGAATCGGGAGTCGCGGCTGACGTCCGCTATTGCCCAGGGCAAGATCAGGGAGGGGGACTCTCGGCCGGCGTCAGCCCCTTCGGCCTCTGCTCCAGCTGCCCAGGCTCGTAGCGGCCCTTCAAGTGCGCCCCCCTCCACTTCGCTGGCGCAAGACATGGAGAGTTCGGACGCTGCCCGTCCGCCGGCCCGTGGCTCCATTAGGCCCAGTGCCGCTCCCAAATCCTCTAAGCACCCCCGTCTACCGGGGTCAGTGGGTGTGGACACGGCTCCCAGCCGCAATGAGGGAGTCCCCTCCGAAACATCGGGGACGTCCAGGGCGGCTTCGGAGAAGAAGACCTCCTTGGGATCTTCCAGCTCCAAGAGGGCCAAGTCCAAGTCCGGATCGTCGGACCAATCCAGGCTGGCCGGGTCGGATGACCCCACACCGAGGAGCACCGTCTCCGAGGAACCCTCGTGCTCGAGGGATTCCGCCGCCCGAACCAAGGATCGTGCTGGCCGTGCGACTACCATCTCGGAGTCCCCGATCCAATTCTTCCCTCCGGATGCGCCGTCTCAGCACAAGTCTGCCAAGAAGAGGCAGCCACCGGCCTCGGAGGCGGCTTCGTCTTCTTCGGCTAAAAAGGCTAAGTCAACTTCCAAGCCCAGCTCGCATTCAAGCTCCCCCTCTAAGAGGCGTTCGGACGACGCCTCCGTTTCTCGGAAGTCACACCGTGAGTCCCGCCGTGACCGCCCGCGTCCCGACTCTCTGAGACTGCCTGACCCTCTGGCCACACCGATGGTGGGCAATCGTTCACCCACGGGGGACCTTGACCATCCCCCGGCGAGGGCCCACGACCGGGACACCACCGCCCAGGCTGTGCCAGCCCAGACACAATCGGCGACAACGCTTCCCTTCCTCCTTTCGGACGACGAGGAAGCCACCGACCAACCGCCGAGATCTCCGTCTCCACTTCGCTGGCTTCACGCTCTCCGCTTGACCCTCAGTACTACTATGACTCGGAGACTGATCAATTCTTTCTTCCAGTCCCTAGAGAGGTGGCTCTAGCCAAGCCTGCCCGAAGTCGGGACCGTCCCCGTGACTTGGATCAGCCTCGGGATCAAGACCGCCACCGTCACGAGCACTCTGATCGACCAGGCCCGTCGACAGCGGCTCCATCTCTTCGTGCAAACAGGCCTGCGGAACATCCCAGGCCGTATGCCACTGTGGACCTGGTGGCTTCGGATTCCGAACCCGAGCCCGTAGCCTCAGAATATTCCTCGGGTGAGGACGACCTGGCCCAGAACTCTCCGCAGCTCCTGCATCATCCTGAAGCAGCCTCGCCTACGGATGACGTTAGGTCTTTTCTTGAGCATGTCATCAAGATGTCCAGGGCTCTGGACATTGACCTTGCATACCCCGAAGAAGAGGCCAAGGACCCCCTCGAACGTAGGGTTTGCAGTCGGGCCCATTCAACACCTTTGGTCCCGTTCATGCCGTCCCTAGAAGCCCTGGTCAGACGTTCTTGGGACTGCCCTTCCTCGCTCTTGGGTCCACAACGCAAGATCGAATCCCTCTACAAGGTTTCGGCTCCGGCGGCACCATGGCTTACCTCCCTCGATTGTCGAGGGTGCCCAACAAACCGCAACTCAACGGCAAGCGGCGGTACCATTTGATAAGGAGGCTAAGAAGATAGATGCCTTAGCCAGGAAGGCATACGCGGCTGCGGCGCTTGCGGTAAAGGCAACCAACTACACCGCTTGTATGGGGGCCTACATTCAAACCCTTATGGAGGGCATCTCCCCCATCGTGCCCGACGTTCCGGACGAAGCCCAGCGGACCCTTACGGAGATTAGGGATGAGGCCCACTCCATCGGCGCATGGCTCATCACCGCGTCCAGGAACGTTGTAGAGTGTTCGGGCAGAGCCATGGCGGCCTCCATCGCCCTAAGGAGACACGCCTGGTTGCGGGGATCGGACCTCAATGCCAGCGTTAGGTCCACCATCGAGGACATGCCGATAGATGATTCGGGCCTCTTCCATGCCGAGACGGATGACAAGCTGAACCGAAAATTCAGGCTGAAGGCGGCGGCGAGGAAGCATGGTATGTCTGCCCCCGCCCCGGCTCCCTTTTGTAAGAGGTTCCGCCCTTGGCAACAGCAACAGGGCCAGTTCAACAGG
>NW_024814611.1:0-2352 GCF_019175285.1 Sceloporus undulatus
GAACGGAGCAAGTGGCGGGCACAAAAATGCCAGACTTACCAAGACCATTTTAATAATGAGGTGTTTTTCATAGGCACTCTGCAAGCGGTAGTTTTCTGCAAGGAGAGGAGAAGAACGGATTTGGTGACATTGTTCCCCAAATCTGTCCCAATTGGCAGGATCCGGGGTTGAAACATTCCATGTCTGGAATGAATTTATTCTCCCCAAACCCTGCAAAATGCAAGTCCTGGGTTGTATCCGCCTTGCAGAAATAATCTGGTTTGACACCACTTTAACTGCCATGGCTCGGTGTGATGGAATTCTGGGAACTGTAGTTGGTTGTGGCATTATTCCTGCAAGGCAGATGCAGTCCTGGACCTAGCTAGAGTAGACCCATTGCAAACAGGGGCTGACTTTTAAGCCAAGATTTCGGTGATTCCCATTGACTCAAGTTAATTTTTTGTCATCAAATATTTGGCAAAAAACATAGTACATTCTGAACAGCTTGAGATCTGCTTTGGATACCATTTTATGAGAGACGTTGTTGGATCGCTGACTATATCAAAAGTCAGAAAAGTTAACTTTTTGGACTACAACCCCCAGAATCCTCCCAGCCAGCATAATCAGTGCACCTTCTCCTCCCTGCCTTTCTTCCTTTTGCAAGTGGTTGGCACAAAAAGAAAGACTGAGGGTGCTGGAATAATGCAGTTTGACACCACTTTATGTACTATAGCTCCATGCTATGGAAGCCAGGGCTGTGTAAATTTACAAGGTCTTTCACCTTTTCAGCCAAAGAGGACTGGTGCCTCACAAAATTACAAATCCCAGGATTCTGTAGGCCATAGCCATGGTAGTTAAAGTGGCGTCAAACTGCTTTATCTCTACAGTGTAGATGCACCCTAGGCTGCAGGTCAAGCTTCTGTAAAGCAACAGACGCCTACAAGCCTCCAGATGTTGCAGAGTTACAACTCCCACTCTGCCTCAGCCAATGGGCCTAAATGGCTGGGGATGATAGGAACTGGAATCCAACATCCTCTGGAGGATCCACTGGTTCTCTAGCCTGTCGTCTGGGATTTGTAGTTTTGTGGGACATTGAGCCTTCTCTGTCAGAGAGCTTTGGTTCCCCAACAAACTACAAATCCCAGGATTCCACAGCCTGGACCCATGGCAGTTAAAGAGGTATCAAACTGCATTAATTCTGCAGTGCAGACACACCCTAGGACTTCCCTTGTATTGGAAACAATGGAGACTATAATACAGTTTGCCTTATTTTGGTGTATCCACACTGCAGAAATAATGCAGTTTGACACCACTTTAACTGCCATGATGCTATCCTATAGATTGCTGTCCGGCCAATGTGGCTACGCATTTGAAAGCTTGCAACATGAATTTTGTGCATTTTGGTTGCCCCCCAAAAAAGCATCGTAGTTTTGTGGATTTTCGAATTTGTTGTATTTTAATACTGGGTCAAGTTCACCTTACGATCACCAATAATCCCAAATTCTTTTTCATATGCTTTATGCTAAGCCAGTTGTGTGCCTTCAAGTGGTTTCCAACTTGTGGCAACTCTTGGTCCTGTCTGATCTTGGAAGCTAAGTTGCATCAGCCCTGGTTAGTACTTGGGTGGGAAACTGCCAAGAAATCCCCGGTGATAGAGGCTGTATTTCAGGGGAAGGAACTGGTAAAACTTCCTCTAAGTATTCCTGGCCTAAGAAAAACCTGTGAAATTCATGCCATCAACAGGCTGTAAGTGCGTGACTTGCCCAAGACCAGCCATGGCCTATCAGGGATTCGAACCCTGTACTCCCCATCCTATAGCTGTGCATTTGGGGTTTGCGACCTCAGTGCAGCATGTTGCATTTGCCTCATCTAGATTTCTACAATGATAAACATAATTATCATTACTCACCCATATCGTTCAGCCAGTAGGCAATCTTTTTGTAGACTTCATCGCAGGCCGTGACAATGACGGCAAGCACAATTTTGGGCAAGAAGCGGACGATGCGGGGCAGCTCCTTGATGCTCAGCACAAATTCCTAGCCAGAAACCAAAAAATGCACATATAAACAGAGAGAGAAAATAAGGAGAGACACATCAAAAATGCAATGCAAATGCAAGGAGTTAAGAACTAACTGCCAAACAAACAGGCATTGCAGTTGATAACATAGAAATGCTAAATGCTAAAGACGCCTAGAAACTTGGTGTCGGAAGGGACCCCCCAACGGCCATCTAGATCAACCCAGAAGACATGCACATAAATGCCCAAACTTTTGCGTATACCGTATATTCAGAATTATTGCCATTTTGTTCTGGAATATCAGTCTGCAAATTATTATTATTAACCTTTATTTATAAAGCGCTGTAAGTTTACAC
>NW_024814612.1:0-2352 GCF_019175285.1 Sceloporus undulatus
AGGAAAACTTGGAGAAGATGTACCTCTCCCGCAAAAAACATTTCCAACCCCCCCCAAAAAAATAAACCAAACCCCCCAAAAAAAACTTCCAAACATCCTCTGTGGGACACATGACTCAAGCAGAGGAGAGAAGTAGGAGTGGCCAGATTGCCCCAGGACTACCACGGGACCAAGCCACCAGACACCATAGGACTGAGAGTGCCTGCTGCCGTGGTCCTCAGTGGACCGCAAAAAGGAGCAGTAAGAAATGGTTTTGGCCTGCGTTCAGTGGCCTTGGCACAGCCTCCGAGCAATCAAGTGCACAACCTGCCCCCAGATTGGCACAATGGTGGTGGCCCTTTTGGGCTCTCTGAGGCCGTAGAGACATGTTTTTCGGTCTTTGTGGGTATCTAGAAGGCTTTTGTAATATTCTGAGGCAAAACATTTTTTTGACCCCTGGAGGATCCACAGGGGCTCCAAACCCATGGAAATGCCCTCCATACCCCCTGGAGATAATTTTGAGCACTTTGCAAAAAAGAAAAAAAAAACCCCCCATTTTGTAACTTCTTGGGGGGCCTGGAAACCACAAAAATGAACTCAGGGGCACATACAGCCTGCAGGCCTCACTTTGCACACTCTTTCATGGAAAGAGGTTGGACTGGATGGCTCTTGCGGTCTCTTCCAACTCTATGATTCTATGATTTCTATAGATGAATGTAGTTCATTAGTAAAAAATCATGGGTTTGTGTCTTTGTATAGTCATGTCCATCTGCTCTGAACTATGTAATATTAGTATATTATGAACAAGTATTAAACTGTTGGTATCTTTGACAGCACTTCTGGCATCTAGTGCTGGTTGCAGTATTTCTGTGTAATGTATACTCAGTATAGTATTTTGGCATTGTAAACCTAAAGTACTGTCATAAAACAAATTAACTGAAAAAACAAAACAAAAAAGGCACATGTAGCGGTACATAAAGAAGAAACAGAATGAAAAAAAAATCCTTAGAGGAATAACCACTTCCCTTGCACTGAAACCTCATAAATTTTTATGTGACAGAAAACAAAACACCCTTGATAATGTGATTAATGAAGGTGTACGGTGCTGATCAAGAATACTGATGTGTAAAATGTTAGGGAGACTATAAATTAGTGTTATAAAATGTTGATCACTATTGTAATTGGTCATTAAGTTAGTGGTTCCAGTTAAATATAGTGAACATGTACAAAACTAGAGGTACAAATAGTGATTTCTTCTGCATCGTCTGTTAATGTAACTTCAGTATAGTTTCCTGGAATTTCTTAGTATGCAATAAACAGAATGTTTGATTTTCATATTGTACTGTTGTGGACAGAACTATGTGCAACAAGATGACTGCGAAGATGATATTCCAAAGATTGTTGTCTTACCAGTAATATAGTAGCTGTAACTTGAGCTTCCATTTTGGCAACAGAAAGCTGATGTATTTCTTGCAAAGTGGTGTAGTATGTGTTTGAATGTGTAAACACATGCATGAAGAATTGCACAATATTGGGCTTTTCACTGCATCAATTTCTTCCGAAAACTGATTGAAAAATAGTGATACAAAAATGGTATGTTGTCAAAATACCTGTTTTTGTAGAAGAACTCTCATAATTCAGTTTGCCTTTGAATATAACCTTTGTTAAAACTTCAGCAGGTGCCTGAGATACTTAACTTTTGGCAAGGAAATGGCACATGGAAAGATCAGTCTTTTTGTCCTTGGGATACTTGTCTTCTAACAATTGTTCTTTGTAATTTGATTTATTAGAAAATTACACACCAGACTACCCATCCTTTAATATGAGTATAGTTAACTAGTTCCATAAGATTCTTCTTTTATTTGGTTAGCTATTTGGATTCTGGTTTTTTTTTTTTTTTTTTTCTGTGCAGATCCATTTACATTTGTCATCGTCGTTTCACTGAATATTTATTTTCTCACTACTCATAGCTTAACAGTAAAGGGTTGATGATTTTTGGCTTAAACATCACAGCACAGATCTGTGTAATGCAGGAAAACATCCTACATCAATCTTCGCCAACTTGCTGCCCTTCAAATGTGTCATGCTGCTCAGATGTGGTGACATCACGTTTATTCAGAAGGTTGTGAGTTGTAGTTCAACTCATCTAGAGAGAACCAGATTAGGGCAAAGTGATTTGTTTGTGTTCTGAAGTCCTCTAGAACGTCTGCTACAGATTTGTCCCCCAAGAGTGCTCTTTTCACAGTTTCTCTCTCCCTCAGGATCCTGCCACACTACAGAAATGAAGCAGCTTGACACCACTGCCATTACTCAGTGCTAAGGAATTTGGGGATTTGTAGCTTTGCGAGATATTTAGCCTTCTCTGTCAGAGAG
>NW_024814613.1:0-2352 GCF_019175285.1 Sceloporus undulatus
TCAGAGAACAGTGGGAAAATGGACACCATTTCCCAAAAGGATGCTGTCGGTTATTGAGGGGCAACATATTATTTATTCCTCCCTAAGGGAATACAATGTGAGGGTGCCCCTGAGATCCTCTGAGGGCAATGTGACCCCCCCCCCATCACCAACAGTAGTCCATCCTCATCCTAGAGATGTCATGAAGCTGCTTTAAGGCTGCTCTCTGGCACTTGGCTCTCACCAAAATTGGAGTCCAGGTCCCATCCCGCTTACTCTGCCTTTCCCGATGAGTTATTTGTATATTGATTAGCCTGCATTTATCAACAAATATCCTCAAAGTGTCCCCTTTATACATCACACGCTGTGGGTATGTGTCTGTGATAGAGAGATGGAGGGAATGTGAAAAATTGAAAGATAAGGAAGAGATGCTGAAGGTGAAATGCTGAAGCAGTGCAGATGGGCAAGAGGGAAGGTTGGGGAGCGGATGGAGAAAGGGAAGGGGGTCAGGCCTCTGGGAACCAGAAGGGGAAGGCAGGAGCAAAGCCAGGATTGCCTAGCTCTGTGCGGACAACAAGGGACCTCTGGGAAGGGCCAGGAGAGGAGCCTTGGGGATTGGGAGGCAGCCACAAACCTGACAGATTTTAAGAACTGGTTTGAGTGAACCTCTGAGAACCAGCTCAAATCCATCTTTTTCAGACATATTTATGGGTTCCATAGAGTACTGTATATACTCATGTATAAGTCTAGAAATTTTAGTCAAAACTAGACCCCAAAAACCTAGGTCGACTTATCCATGGGTCAATGTGAATACTATACTTTAACTCCTATTAAAAAGAGAACCATCCCTGGTGAAATGCAAGAGTGGCATCTGTCTTGGAAGCACTGCCCTCTCTTCCATTCATCCTTTAGTGTGAGACAGAACAGTTATGCCTGCCATAATTTTGTAGGTTCTTTGGCATTGTTTTCCTTTCCTTTATCATTTAGCTCCTTTGTTGCATGTCCTTAAGTTTTACCCTTGACTTATCCAAGGGTCATCTCAAAATCCATAATTTTGCTCCCAAAACCTGCCCTCAACTTATACAAGAGGTCGACTTTTAGTTGAGTATATACGGTAATATCTATGATGGGAGGAAAGGGAGACACAAAACCCTCTTTTTCTCTAATGTTTCTTTTCTTACCTGAGCTTGCTTAGTTTCATGATTGATTCCAGAGGCCCTTTGTTACCCAAAATGCTGGAGTCTGGGGAGGACACCCGCAAGTGCTATGCTTTTAGGGAAATTTGGTACTTAGCTGAAAGGAGAGCTATAGTTTGGTTGGGGCAAGAGCGACCTCGGGATTCAGCCCAACTATACCAGGCCCGGAAGCACACAGAACTCCAAAAGCACTTGAAATAGGTTTTTATGTTTTATTTAGGGGAAAAGCAAAATACACGCATACACACGCATATGCAGATATAGGTGTACACACACACACACACACGAACTAGGTAACAAAGGTGGGAGTGGTGAATAATGTGAGGCTTTGCTAATGGTAAAACTTTCCCTAGATGGATCTTGATTCCAATTGCTGAGGGTCCAGACTGGGGAAAGAAATCAGTAACTCCAATGGCAAGTGGGGCTGGTGAGTGTAGTGAGGGGTTTAGCAATGTAACCCGACAGACTGTCTGTCTGTAATTGGACTGACATCACAGAACAGCCAGTCAGGGCAGATAGTTATACTGTAATTGTTTCTTGGGGTCAGAAACCGAGTGTTCAAAAAGGTTTAAATCGCTTTAGAAAGATTCCTGGGGGAGAGAATGGTTTGAAACCAAATTGAATGCAATGGGTGCTTGCTGAAAATATCTCAGACAAAAAGGATTAGCACACTGGCTCTTGGTCCTTCTTGGCTCTGAATTTCGATCGCATTCATGAGCCAATATACAGCGCAATCTGAGGGTGACGCTCCCAGATGCAGCTCAACAATAACATAGCAGAGTATGGAAACAAATATCCAGATATAGATATTGGCAATGCACTGGCCACTTTTCACTTAAAAATAAGACACAAACACAGTTGATTTCATCGAAATCCTTGGAGGTTCTCTATCTTGAGTTGCAAAATAATACAGATATTTGCAAGCTCTCCTCTCCGACTTCCATCAACTTCACCCTCTATTGTACACACAACTCCAGTCCAATTCACACCAATCCACATGTGTGCTGTATACTGTATTGGTTGTGAGTCATATCCTGGTGCCACACAGCATGAAGCATCCTCTGCAGTTAGCTTGCACCATGCCATTTGCTCTGACTCAGCACTCTATGGCAGTCTCACAGGATGTGATACTGCCAGTCAATCAAAGTATTTTGGCACATGTTTCATGGGATATTTT
>NW_024814614.1:0-2352 GCF_019175285.1 Sceloporus undulatus
AGGCTGGCCCTGATGGAGCTGGACCTGCCTGGCCAACTCCCTCTCAGGCCGGCGGATGGCAGTTGTGGAGGGCAGAGTGGGAAAATACAGTCTTAGACACAAATGGGAAAATACAGTCAAAACGGAGCCAGAAGATGTGGTATCCTATATCCAAAACTTGATGACGTCCCTAAATCAAGCCTTACGAAGTGCTGGGGAAAACTTAAAGACGGCTCAAGGTCGACAGAAGTCATGGTATGATAAAAAGGCTCGAGTCAGAAAGTTCCTGCCGGGAGATGAAGTTTTACTTCTGCGGACAACACGAGGAAATAAACTACAATATGCCGGGTCCGGTCCATTTCAAGTGACAGAGAAACTCAATGACATAAATTATATAGTGGACTTGGGGAAGGAGATGGGGTGTAAGTTTGTACACATGAATATATTAAAGCCCTATCACAGGAGAGAAAATCTAGTATTATACGCGGTTAAAGAGACTGAGAATGATGGTATTGCCATTCCCAGTTGGAGACAGGAGAATGGGGAAAAAGAAAAGATACAAGCGATTACTCTTGACCATTCTCTCACTCCCCAACAACGAAAAGGAGTAATGCAGGTGATAACGAAGTTTAAGAGCATCTTTTCAGATATGCCAGGGAGAATAAATGGGATAGTCCATCATATCCACACAGGAGAAGCAACACCTATTGCTACTTCCCTGTACCTTGTTACTGGACCTTTAGCAGATAACATAAGTGATGAAATTGATACAATGTTAATGATGGGGATTACAGTACCATCACAGAGTCCTTGGGCATCTCCGGTAGTTTTGGTGGATAAACCCGACCATATTATTAGGTTTTGTGTAGATTATAGACGGTTAAACAAAGTCACCCAAACTGACACCTATCCTATGCCCAGATCCGAGGATCTAATTGAAAAGATGGGATGGGCTCAGTATATCACCACCCTGGATTTGACTAAGGGATATTGGCAAGTGCCTATGTGCCCTAAAGACCAGTTAAAAACTGCCTTTATTACACATAGGGGATTATATGAATTTACAGTGTTGCCATTTGGATTAAAGAAAGCACCCTCCACCTTCCAAAGATTGGTGGACAACATTTTAGCTGGGTTAAAACATTGTGTGGTAGCCTACATCGATGATATGGTATCTTCAGTAACTCTTGGGGGGAACACATACAACATCTCGCTAAAGTACTGGAGAAACTGAAAGAGAGTGGAATGACTGTCAAAAGTTCAAAGTGTCACGTAGGGAAAAGAGAGAGCCGATATTTAGGATATATTGTGAGTGGCGGGACCATCAAGACAGAAACTTCTAAAGTAGAAGCCATAGTTAACTGGCCCATCCCTACTTCAAAGAAAGGTGTGCGGTCATTCCTGGGATTGGCAGGATACTACCGGAAGTTCATTCCAAATTTTAGCAGTATTGCCAGCCCCTTATCTGATGTAACCAAAAAGGATAAGCTTGCTAAAGTTCTATGGTCAGCAGAATGTGCATTCACAGAATTAAAACGTCTGATGACCACAGCTCCAGTTCTGATGGCTCCAGATTACACCAAGGCTTTCATAGTTACTATGGATGCCTCTAATGTTGGGTGCCGTGTTAAGTCATACTTGTGGTGGGGAAAGTTTGTGATCAGAACAGATCACTCTCCCTTGTGTTGGTTAAATCAGATGCGGGGAAATAACAGCCAGTTATTAACGATGGAGTCTTATGTTACAGGATTTTGACTTCGCCATTCAGTATGTCAAGGATAAGGAAAATGTAGTGGCTGATGATCTCTCTAGACAATTTGAGGAGGGGTAAAAGAAGAGAGAGACAAGGTTTGTAAACAGGTTGATATGATAATGTATATAAGTGACATATATATGTATATAATGACGATGTTTACCTGTTGTTTGTATAATGTTATATATAATGGGTAAGTATAATTTATAACTGAGAGTTCCATGGGCCATATAACAGTTTGGTTATGTGTGTCAATGAACCTATTAAAGGGGGGGAGGTGTGTGATGAACTGACTTACAAACCAGGCAATCAGAAGCCAGAGATCCACTAGCCAATCAGGTGCTGGCTGAGAAGTTTAAAGATTCCACTTGGCAGTTGGGTTGAGTCAGTTAGGGTTTGGAATCCTGAGAGAGGAAGCTGGAGTTCAGTGGGGGAGATAGTTAGGATTAGAGACTGAGGGAACAGTATTTTTGATAATAGACCAAGGAAGGGTCTGTTAAGTCCAGAGAGGAACAATATTAGTTCTGTAGAATCTAGAGATGAGAGACTCAGTGTAGCCAGACTCAGAAAGAGGGGTTTGGGTTACATAATTTCTTGAGTGATAGTATAGCCTGTGCGGC
>NW_024814615.1:0-2352 GCF_019175285.1 Sceloporus undulatus
TAATTAGCATACACAACCTCCTTTAGAAATGGAGAAAAACAGTCATACCCATCCATGTCTAGCTTTCTCTCAGATAGATTTTGTTGTTCTTATATCAAAATAAATGATTTAGTGTCAAAATGGTGTCAAAATTTAGTGTCAAAATGGTCATATGTACAGAACAGAAGAGTATTATGCTGGAACAGGAGCATGATCTGTATAATGAGACCCAGAAAGGCCTTATGAGTAATCCCCAGGAAAGGCCTTTCAGCAGTGCGAAATAAAGGCCAAAGGCTTACAAACTGAGATGTACGTACATATGGAATAACTTATTTCCTCTGTTAGGTCATATTTTGAAACAGTGGAGAAAAACAAATTGATGTTTTAGAGCCCCATTGGATATCCATGAAATATTTCAAGTGTCACTTTTTTATGCTCCAGTACATACAGTTCTTATATTCTGGAAGGGAGGATTCTGCCTGTTGTAAAAGTGATGTCAGTGGATAATATGGCACTAAATAAAAGCACTAACAATTCATAGAGTGGCTCCATCTGAAGGCATAATTGTGCATAATCATATTCTCATACTGGAATGGGTTGTAGATTGCTAACATTTCCTGGATTTCTTTTAGGGACATATGTACATGTAAGCTTTCCTTTGTTTCTGCTGTTGCTGTCGTGGTCCCTTCAAGTCCCCTGATAACCAGGGACACAGAAAAGGCAGAATTACTCAACACTTTCTTTGCCTCAGTCTTTTCAGAAAAGGCAAAGGGTGCTCAACCTGAGGATAATGGCGCAGAGGACAGAAGAGGGGAATTTCAACACAGAATAAGTAAAGAGATAGTACAGGGATATCTGGTTAATCTAAATGAATGTAAGTCTCTAGGAACAGATGAACTATATCCAAGGGTATTAAAAGAACTGGCAAAAGTAATATTGGAGCCATTGGCAATAATCTTTGAGAACTCCTGGAGAATAGGAGAAGTCCCAGAAGACTGGAGGAGGGCAAACATTGTCCCCATCTTCAAAAAGGGGAGAAAAGAGGATCCCAACAATTATCATCCAGTTAGTCTGACATCAATCCCAGGAAAGATTCTAGAGCAGATCATTAAACAGAGAGTCTGTGAACATCTAGAAGGCAATGCTATAATCACAAAAAGTCAACATGGGTTTCAGAGAAACAAGTCATGCCAGACAAATCTAATCTCTTTCTTTGATAAAATTACCAGCTTGGTAGATGAAGGGAATGCTGTGGATATAGTATATCTTGATTTCAGTAAGGCCTTTGACAAGGTTTCCCATGATATTCTTGCAAACAAGGTTGTAAAATGTAGGCTAGACAAAGTAACTGTTGCATAAATTTGTAATTGGTTGACTGGCCGAACCCAAAGGATGCTCAGCAATGGCTCCTTTTCATCCTGCAGAGAAGTGACCAGTGGGGTCCCACAGGGTTCTGTCCTGGGCCCAGTACTATTCAACATCTTTATCAATGACTTGGATGACAGAATTGGGAGCATACTTATCAAATTTGCAGATGACACCAAACTAGGAGGAGTAGCTAATAGCCCAGAGGACAGGATCAAAATTCAAAATTACCTGAATAGATTAGAAAGCTGGGCCAAAGCTAACAAAATGAATTTCAATACAGAGAAATGTAAGGTACTGCACTTAAGGTGGAAAAATGAAATGCACAGATATAGGATGAGGGACACTTGGCTGAATGAGACTATGCGTGAAAGGGATCTAGGAGTCCAAGTAGACCACAAACTGAACATGAGTCAACAATGTGATGCAGCAGCTAACAAGGCCAATGTGATATTAGGCTGCATTAATAGAAATATAGTGTCTAGATCAAGGTAAGTAATAGTGCCACTCTATCCTGCTTTGGTCAGGCCCCACCTGGAATATTGTGTCCAGTTCTGGGCACCACAATTGAGAACGGATGTGTAGAAACTGAAGCGTGTCCAAAGGAGGGTGACTAAAATGGTGAAGGGTCTGGAAACCATGCCCTATGAGGAACAACTTAGGGAGATGGGAATGTTTAGCCTGGAAAAGAGAAAGTTAAGAGGTGATATGATAGCCCTGTTTAAATATTTGAAGGGATGTCATATTGAGGAGGGAGCTAGCTTTTTCCCCCCTGCTGCTCCAGAGAACAGGACGCGGAACAATGGATGCAAGCTGCAGGAAAAGAGATTCCATCTCAACATTAGGAGGAACTTCCTGACAGTAAGGGCTGTTTGACAGTGGAACACACTCCCTCGGAGTGTAGTGGAGTCTCCTTCTTTGGAGGTCTTTAAACAGAGGCTGGATGGCCATATGTCAGGGATGCTTTGATTGAGATTTCCTGCATGGCAGAATGGGGTTGGACTGGAT
>NW_024814616.1:0-2352 GCF_019175285.1 Sceloporus undulatus
ATCTATGTTGTAACACTTTACTTGGCAGCTGTCCAACCTTTGAGACAGATGTATTTTCCTAGCTCTCCTTCAGTATTTTTGGTTCTTGGATTTCCTGCCTGCAAAATGATGCCCTTTGCTATAGGTTGCCAGCAATAGGGTGGGTGAGCTAATTGCCTTAGAAGATCTAGACACATGGTATGCTGTATTGCTCTCGATATGGCCAATACAAAGGGGCTGTGAGAGTTGAATCCAAGATGCTCCAAATATTCATTGCTGTTAACTTTTGTGAATCACAAATGCACACTGTCTTCAGTGAGCATTCTGCAGGATCATACCGTCATCTGTTAGAAAAGTTAAGCTTGGGCAAGATTAGTTCCCCTGAACAAATCAAAATTTTGTCTGTCAAATTACTGTTTGCCCTGCTAACAAAAGTCAGCTAGGCACATCCATCACCACCATCCCGTGGGTAACAGCAACCTGGGTGGTATGCAATCTTGGTCTAGAAAATGGCAGGGGGAAGAGATTTAAAAACCATTTCTCCCATTGGTTTATCTGTTGATCTACGGTACATAATGTGTCCAGTCTCCTGTAAATCTGCTCAAAGAACTGTTGTTGTGTAAAGACTGAAAATTCTTTAAATAAATTCTTGATAGGGAATGCAAAATGCTTTAACAAATAATGGAGTGGGGAATACCACTGAATTACAACAGGAAAAAATGGCAGACAGAGGTGTATATTTACTCCTAAATTTGTAATAGAATGCATTAATAATAGATTATAATACCACGTTAATAATGAATACCATGAATATTGCAAGAGTGTATTAGGAAGGTGTGCTATATGACTTAGGACTGGATTTTCGGAAGCGATGCCAAGGAATCTATGAAGTTCAATTAAAAACTGAATGAAAAATATTTGTTCATAGAGTTCCATGTTCCCTAGCTGCCTAGGTAAACCACATTTTAAAATAGTTTTCTGACTAATCACAAAACTCCCAGTTTTGTCACTTTATCAACCTATGTTAGAACTATCAATTTAGAGTACACATTTAAATTATGTTACTTTATTATAACTACTCAGGATGAATTATGAGGAGATGAAAATGCCCTCCTTGAAGCCTATGGATGGGTTGTGTACATTATCTTCTTCCTCACAGCCTCATTATAGATCGGTGCTCAAGCATGGCGAGTTTTAAATTAATCTTTATAAAACAAATCATTTTCTGATGTACTGAGCTATATAGTATATGACTTCTGAGGACTTCTTGGAAAACCCACTCAGCCTTTAAAAATAATATAACTGCCCATCTGTCTGGATGCAAAAGTATTGATTTACTACATACAATAAACTAGAATGACTTTGTCTCCTTGCCCCTCAAATTCTGGTTTCTTTAGAATGCAGTCTCTAAACTGATAATTACTTGCTTGTCAGCTTTTGCCTACAAAACTCTCTGAACAATCTGTCTGAAAATGGAGCTGTCAGGATGTCATGGAGTATTCCATTCACAGAACATTTTAACAGTGTCGTTTCTGTGTTTCAAGAGAAACAGTTTGGCTGTTCCTGACAGGTTTTAGGTAAAGGAAAAGTTATCTGAGGTTGGTAGGAAACAGGCAAAGGACAATGCAATCCTATACATGTCTGCTCAAAATTGCAGTGACACTTTAAATAAGGTAAGTGGGCATAAGGCTGCAGGTTTAATACTTCCCAGGGAGAAAGGAGTGCTTGGAGAAACTTCATTGAGGTTTAAGAAGAGTAATTGCTGGTAGCAGGAAGTATGGGATCAAAACAGAAAAGATTTTCCCAGAGTACTTCTTCCAGATTTAATAGATCTCATGGAACCTGCTTATCTCTTTAAGATGCTGGCTTCCATAGATGCAACATCTTCTATGGATTGTTGTGCCAAGATTTTGCTGCAGTACTGACACCAGAAAATATCACAGCCATGGAACAACTACTAAGGAAGACCAAGAAAGAAAGGGCAATAGCAGGCTTTTTACTGAACATAAAGGCGGGTTATAGACCGCCCATTTGGGGCAGTCTGGACCCGCCCCTTTCCCCGGAGTATCGGGGCTTCAGCGGCTACACCGGCAGCCGCTGAGGCCCCAATCTGCTGCTTTTCGGGCTGTGGGGAAGCAGCAAAACGCCACTTCCCCGCAGCCTGAAAAGGGGTGTCCCTGGGTCTTCAAGCCCCAAGGACACCCCGCGGTGGCGGGGAGAAGAGAAAGGGGCCGCTTGGCCCCTTTCTCTTTTAGTCCGCTGGGCGCAGCCGTCTGAAGGCTGCGCCCAGCGGACTAAACCAGGAAGGAGCTCCAAAACGGAGCTCCTTCCTGCTCCGTGTTCAGGGCGCACTAAGCGCCCTGGTGCAGAGCA
>NW_024814617.1:0-2351 GCF_019175285.1 Sceloporus undulatus
TATATATATATATAACACTATATCATTAGTTTAATCAATGATGTTGAGTTTAATGTAATGAGCGCGATTTTGTATCAACTGTTTTATAATTTAAATGAGGACTGAAAGAGAAAATAAATGATTCATAAGGATAAGGATAAGTAGAACAATATATATTTGCTTTTTATTTATTAACAGATAATTTAAAATGAATGAGATAGAAATAAAAGTTAGTCTGGTAGTTTGGAAGCAGCGGATGGTAAATGCGAGTAATAGGTTTGTCTTTAACGCTCAGTGCTATGGAATCCTGGGATTTTACCTTTGGACACTTAGCCTTCTCTGCCTTCTGTGCCACAACGAACTACAAATCCCAGGATTCCACAGGAGAGTTAAAGCAGTTTCGGACTGGATTATTTCTACAGTCCACATACAGCCTCAGTCGGTTGTAAAAGGGCAGAAGAACCCAAGTCTTGTTTTTACCTTCCTAATAATGGGTTTCCTTTAAAAGAAATAAGCAGTTTGCTTTTCTGTCTAATCCTTATTTTTGTTGTTCTTGTTGTTTGTTTGTTTATTTGGGAATAATATGAGATGGTCTGGTCTGCCTCCTTCCTTCTTCCATGAAAGTCTCTTAATAAGGAAACTGGGGAGACTTTAAAAAGCTCCCAAAGGAGCCACTTTTTTTCCTTTTTTGGGGGACTAGCCTCCTCTTAGAAGCCAAAGCCCAAGGTTTGTGAAGAAGAAGAATAAGGATTGTATTTAAACTATCCCCCCCCCATTTCTGATCCCTTTTAAAACCCATGTTCCCCAGAAAGAGAGAGCTGTGTAATAAGAAAACCCTCTCAGAAAAGACCCACAAAGAGACACACTTCCTTCCTTTTGTCCCAAGGAGCCTGGCCTCCTTCTGACTCTGGAGCCTCAGGAGAGAAAGAGATGCCTCTGTTCAACTGAGGGGTTCTGGAACATTATTCCCCAGAGTCACAAGCAGCACAAAATGGCCGCTGGAACACAAAATGGCCGCCTCTTCCTCAGCGCTTGGCAGTTGTCAGTTTGAGGCCTTCAGGGAACCCAAAATGGAGGGTGAAAGGGCCTCAAAGTTGGAAGGGTCCTCAAACAAGATTTCCAAACCTTAACAACACCTAAAATGCCAAACCAAAAGAACATTCCCAGAGTTCCATAGCACTGAGCCATGGCCTTTACAGTGGTGCAAAGCAAGAACGCCCAGTGATGGTAGCATTAGAGATGATTAAGGTGTAGCAGTAGCTCTATCCCTCCCCCTGCAGGCTTGATATCATCATCATCATCATCATCATCATCATGATCTTTGCTAGAGCATGAGAGCCACCATTAAAAGCATTGAAATCCCTTTTGGGGAGTCCCACTCTCCCACCTTCAGAAAGAGTGGGCCATGCCTAGAAGGGCTGCTGGGCCTCCTTCCTCCCCACCTTAATGGCAGTGGCCAAAGTAAAGCACCAGCAGCAGCAGACCCAAGCCAGGCCCAGCCAGACCTCAGGGCAGCAGGGAAGCCTAGTGGTTCCAGGCCTTGTCTCTCTGCAGTCGCTTCAGTCCACTCTATTTCTCTCTCTCTCCTGTCTGTCTGTCTCCTTCTCCCTCTAAAACTCTGCTGCTTTCCTCTCTCAGTCTTCCGTGCGCAGAGCTAAATAGAGAAGCAGCAGCTCCGCCTCTTCTTGAGGCTGGCCAATGGGGGCAGAGGACCTGGAAGACCCCGCCCACTGCTCCAGACACACATTTTGTGTTCTGGTGGCCATTTTGTGTTCTAGCATCCATTTTGTGTTCTAGCAGCCATTGTGTGCTGCTTGTGACTGTGGGGAATGTTCCAGAACCTTCTCTGAAGCCTCAGTTGAACTGACCATTGGCTTCTCTTTCTCTCCCTGAGGCTTTAGAGGGATAAGGTGGCCCAGCTCCTTGGGCCAAAAGGAAGGAAGTGTGTCTCTTTGTGTGTCTTTTGTGTGTCTTTTCTGAGAGGGTTTTCTTATTACACAGCTCTGCTCCTTTTGGGGAACATGGGTTTTAAATGGGGAGGAGAGTTTTAATACAAGCCTTATTATTATTCTCCACAAACATTGGGCTTTGGCTTCTAAGAGGAGGCTAGTCCCCAAAAAAGGCCGAAAGTGGCTCCTTTGGGAGGTTTTAAAAGTCTCTTCAGTTTTCTTATTAAGAGATTTTTACGCATGGAGGAAGTTGACAAACCAGACCATCTCTTGTTACCAAGAATTAATCAAACAACAACAAAAATAACATTAGACAGAAAAACAAAGTGCTTAGTTTTTGAAAAACCATTATTAAGAGGTGGAAAACCAGACTTGAGTGCTTCAACCCTTTTACATCCAGCTCAGGCTGTATCTGCACTGTAG
>NW_024814618.1:0-2351 GCF_019175285.1 Sceloporus undulatus
ATCAAAACAGATGAACATGGATAAGAACTAACAAGTTAAATAAGTGATTTTTTTTAAAAAGTTAGAATTAAAATGGTTATTAACTTGATTCACTGATTTAATTTATAGTGCAGCCGAAGTCTTTAGACTGGAGCATGGCATTGGCATGGCTTCTGGTCTCTTAGGATGCATGTAGCATTTAAAATGCCATACCTCCAAAGTCACTTGAAGCAGCTTTATTTTTGGCCTGTCTGCATGGGCCCATAGTTTTTAAAATGAAATTCACTATGTTTATAAAGACTTTGGGGATTGTTGGGAGAAATTTCAGACACAGTAGTACTCACAGTAATTAATGTGACCTTTACTATCTATTATAATTTCTCGAGATTAAGAAACAAAGAAACAAAGGAAGTTTATGACTGGTAGTGAGAATAGTATTATACAAGCTACGTACAGATTTCTCAATATAGTTTGGACTTACTGAAATATAAGAGTGCAGAACTACCTATATGAGATAAAAGGGAAGTGGAGGAGATAATGTAATAAAAGCAAGAAAACCAACAAAGTTTCTAGGAGTAGGAGTTGATAGATTGTGTAGGGGATAAAAGCCAGCAGAAGAGTACAAAAATAAGCAAGCGATGAAGGCAGTCCAAATTACCAAGGTGTTTACTGCCAACAAAATAAAGAGATAAAAATTTTATAGCTAGAAATAATAAACCCTTGGGGAAACCCTCATTAACAGCAGCAATGATGGTGGTCCTAACTAGACAGTGATGCATCATGTCAACCCCCCAAGGAGTCTCTGCCGCTTTAAACAAAGAAGAATCTGAAAAAACAAAAAGAAATTAATATATACTTGTTACAGTCGGCCCTTCACATTTGCAGCTTTGGCTTTAGCCGATTTGATTATTTGTGGTTTTGATGTTCTGAATCTCTAGGTCTTCCAGTGCAACTCTGGCAGAAGGTGACCACAGAGTTGTTCTGGAGAACCTAGAGATTCCTAGAGAAAAACACTTCTCTATGCACTTGTAGGTCCTCCAGCATGATTCTGGCAGATCAACCTCTGGCAGATGTTGGCCATAGAGTTGCACTGGAAAATATTGAGATTCCTAGACAGGTCCTCTCTCAGGTAAAAGAATAGTATTTTTTTAATTTGCGTTTTCCCCACATTCACAGGGGCCCTTCACCTCTAACCCCAGCGAATGTGGTGGAACCACTATACCACTAAATTAAAATAGAAAATCCAGTGACAGAATCACTTTCCAAAACAAAATTAGAGTGGAAACTCTATTCAGTCCATATAAGACAACTGGCATTAACATGGCTGAGGAGTTTGCATTTGCAGGGGAAAAAACCTGCGGATATTACTCCAGAATTGGGGTGAAATGAATCGCTTCTTAAGCAATCTATGCAAGATGAGTGGGCAATAGCTTTGAAGAAGTGGCTCTCAGTGTAACACAATAGATGAGTGAAAGAAACATGATCCCACAGAGGGCTCAACAAGACAAACTATAACTATGAGTAAGTATCTATAAGCAATATTCTTCTGAATACAGTGGTCTTTTGACAACTGTCACTGAAACTTTAGTAGAGTTTAGTAGAAACTTAGAGGTGATTCCAAGGAACCAGATAAGGAGTTTGCTATGCAACAGTAGTGTGCTTGGAAGAAGGCAGATAAAGAGAAGAAAGTCAATAAACAAATGTCACCAAAAATGCAGAAATAATATAAGCAACAACAAAAAAGTAAGAACATAAATAGCCAAAGAAAAGGTCAGAGCTATCCCAGAAGTGAGCAAAGATGAATATTCAAAAATTATTTAAAATTATGGATAAGGAACAAAAGTCTGAAATGATATCAAGGAAAATAAATGAATTATAATTGGAGACCCCAAGCTTGAGCTTCAGTAGGGAGCATATGTATATATGAGGTCACGGGAGTAGTCGGATGGATCATATTATAGTGTCAAACTTCTTTGCAGTCATAATATCCCGTCCTCTGGGACGTTAGTTACCTCTGCTAATTTTGTGTCACCTGAATATTTGGCAAGTATGCCTTCTAGTCCATCATAAAGATGTTAAACAACACTAGGTACAGGTTCCAGAGGCACCTGAGCCGGATTTCTCTCTAGGACGAAAAAGGAACCATTGGCAAGGGGCAATTTCTAGCAGAAAGAAAGAAAGAAAGGAAGGAAGGAAGGAAGGAAGGAGGAGGGCCCTGATCTGAATCAAGAGCATGTTTTTGATGAGAACTATAAGGCAACTTTTTCTCCAAAATAAATTAATCAGTTCATCAGTTAAGCACAATGCTTTGGCTTTCATAGACTGATCTTTTCATGTTTATAAAATAGTAAGCTCTACCAGCATTATATGTG
>NW_024814619.1:0-2351 GCF_019175285.1 Sceloporus undulatus
ATCTATTGTGGACGTGTTGTAATGCTAGAAAATTTTGGACAGAAATCTATAAAATAATAATAACAGAATTAGAGATAGAAATGATCCAAAAAGAAACAGAAAAGAAACAGGGAAGACTGTTTTTTAAAAAAATTATTAACATGTGCTAGAAAAACATATGCATAGATGTGGAAAAAAGGAAATAAATACCAACAGTAGCACAATGGCTAATTAAATTATATGAAATGGCTGAATTAGATAAGATGACCTGTTGGATGACAGGAAAAACGGAAGAATATATTCAAAAAACATGACAAGTATTTTATAATTACTTAGAAAAGTGTTGGAAAGATATTATTGTTACAAATTAGAGGACAGTAGTTATAAAGATAAATACAACAAAGTAAGTAAACAAAACAGGAAAGAAGAAGGAAAGGAGATTAAATATAAAGATATAATGTTTGCTTATCCATCATGTGTAGATAATGACAACACTGTAAATAAATCATGAGAAAAATACATTATCAAGTTTTGTTAACAAAGTTAATTGATTGAGAATGTAAAGCTCAATAGTTATTTCTATATTTATTTTATATTGTCAAATCAGATTTAGAGTCATACAATTATATTGATATAAGACAGAACACCAGTTTTTTGGTAAGAACAGTCCAATGTGGAAGTCAACTTGTTTAAGTTAAATATGTATTTTATAATTCCAAAAGGGATGACTGAGAGGTTAACACATGTTTTTGGTTAGTTATTGTAGATCATAAGTCTATCTATGTTGAAGGCTGAATGTATTATGAAAGATTATATGTATGATTGGAACTTTTATGGGCTGAATACAAATAAATACTGTTTAAAAGATTTATTGAACTGTCCTTTAAGGGCAGCATACTTTAAACCATAAACTTTGAAACAGAAATAGAATAACAAAGGATTATAATAGCGCTAATGTATGAAAATCTACAATCTAGATATATAAAGGCTGTCTCTCCAAGGAAAAAACATTTTCAACTGCTTGCACTTTTACACTTTCTATCGAGTGTGGACTTTGTGATGTTTCAAAAGGTATTCATTGTGAGCAAAACATTTCCCACAGTTCTAGCATTTCTATGGCTGGTCCCTGCATGGATGCTATGGTGGTATATAAGGTTATTATCTGAAGTAAAACAGTTGCCACAGTGTTGTCATTTATATAGTTTCTCTCCTGTGTTGACTCACCTCAAAATATGCTCAAAATATGTGAATTTTTAGCAAAACATTTCCCACGCTGCTGGCTTTGTATGGCTTCTCTCCTGTGTGGACTTTCCGATGCTTCCAAAGGGCTGAATTATCAGCAAAACATTTCCCACAGTGCTGGCATTTGTATGGTTTCTCTCCTGTGTGGATTCTCTGATGAGTCACAAGTGTTGACTGGTGACCAAAACTTTTCTCACACAGCTGACATGCATATGGTTTCTCTCCTGTGTGGACTCTCTGGTGCCTAACAATATGAGACTTCAGAGCAAAACCATTCCCACACTGCTGGCATGTGTATGGTTTCTCTCCTGTGTGGACTCTCTGATGCTGGAAAAGGTAGGACTTGCTAGCAAAACATTTCCCACACTCCTGGCATATGTATGATTTCTCTCCTGTGTGGATTATCTCATGAATCATAAGGTTTGACCTCCGATTAAAACATTTCCCACACTGCTGGCACTTGAATGGTTTCTCTCCTGTGTGGACTCTCTGGTGTGTCACAAGATCAGACTTCTGACTAAAACATTTTGCACATTGCTGGCATTTGTGTGATTTCTCTCCTGTGACAATTCCCTGATGATTCACAAGTGCTGACAGCTGAGCAAAACATTTCCCACACAACTCGCATATGTATGGGTTTTTTCCTGTGTGGACTCTCTGGCACCTCATAAGATCCGACTTGTGAGCAAAACTATTCCCACACTGCTGGCATGTATATGGTTTATCTCCTGTGTGGACACTCTGATGCTTCATAAGATCTGATTTCTGAGCAAAACCATTCCCACACTGCTGGTATTTGTGTGGTTTCTCCCCTGTGTGGACTCTCTCATGTTTCACTAGATGTGATGTGGCAGGAAAACATTTTCCACACTGCTGGCATTCGTATGGCTTCTGTCTTGTGTGGCTTCTCTGATCATTCACAGGTTCCTCTATAAAGAAGGACAAAGACAGACAAGACTGAATCTCAGTGTTAAGAGAGGAAGGGCTTCTGGAATCAATAATGGACCTAAGCAAACTCAAGTAGAAAAAGAAATATCAGGAAAAAGAAGTTTCTGTGTCCCCTTTACCTCCCTTCACAGATATCAGTCAGAATTACTAAATGGAACCCCTTAATATGTCTAAAAACAAGG
>NW_024814620.1:0-2351 GCF_019175285.1 Sceloporus undulatus
AACAATGGGGCTTGTGTGCGGCGGCGCAGCGGCGCGCGGGGTGCAACGGGCACGTGCGCCCATTCAATTGAATGGGACGCACCGCCCCTTCTGCCCCGCGTGCGCCCCGCGGCTTGAGCAAGTATGCTCAATGCCGCGTATGGTGCGCCCACGTATGGCGCGAGCGCGCTGTACCAGATTTCACAACTTTATGAGTATCAAAAACTTTCTGAGGTACTCTCCCAGTTGGAAAGAGTTCATTTACTTTCATTTTCATTTTTAGGTAACATTTTAACAACAACAACAAAAACTAAGTGAAAAGAATCTCAGAGTCAAGAATTGTGACGAAGCTCTGTTTCAGATGCTAGATGAAGCTATTGATAGAGCTGTACTAGTTAAAATCTAATTAAAAGTTAGATTTACTTGCAATGCAACGCTTCCGTATTTCTCCATCAGAGTGTTAACTGTGCAGTTTTCCAGATGTTCCTGAACTGCAACTCCCAGCATTCCTCACCACTGGCTGCACTGGTTAGGGCTCCTGAGAGGGACAGTTTGGTAATATCTGGAAGGCTACACAATTCCTTCCCTTCTCTCCACTGATGTCCAATAATTATGCAAGATTTTAGCATGCAGTGCTTACCTCCCGTTAGCATGAGGGCACATTTACACATACAGTTGTCATTGTCAGCATCTTTGGTACTAAAATCAGCCCCATGGAGTATCAGGCTGCTCTGTTTTCCTGCTGTTCCTGAATGACCCTTTAGATAGAGCCTAAAAGAGAAAAGAGGAATGAATCAAACACAGCTTCAAAGACACCTACTTGACTTCTCTGTTCTGAGAACAAATCTGGAAGATGTTTGAAATCCTGGAAACACTAGGAGTCACTGAAGAAATATGTCAGCCATAATGTTCACATCTTTTTTTTTTTAATAAAAAAAACTCTCCTAAAGTTTCTCAGACGTTGCCACTATTGAAAGAGTTTGTTTACTTTGGTTTGTTTGATTTATATCCCACTTCATCCAGTGGCTTACAGACACTCTACAAAATTTGTCCTATCTAATTAAAAATAAACATCAACAACACACATCTTGTTAACATACTGTTCACTTACTACCTTCTGTGGTTATGTGATGGGTTTGCTATGCAGTCAAGAGTTCAAGTACAAATCATAAATTAAAAAGTTCCATAGAGCCCACAGGCAGGAATGGAAGCATCCATTCATATCATCATGATCATCTCATTATGTGTGTGTGTGTGTGGTTGTATCTACACTACAGAATTAATGCAGTTTGATACTCCTTTAATTGCAATGGCTCAGTGCTATGGAATGATGGGATTTGTAATTTTATGAAATATTTAGCCTTCTCTGCTAGAGAGTGCTGGTGCCACAAGAAACTACAAATCGCAAGATTCCATAGGAAGGAGCCATGACACTATCTCAAATTGCATTAATTCTGTATTGTGGGAGTGACCTTGATCCCATATTTCAGGCAAATATAAATAATTTGTTATCAATAAATAAATTATAAATAAATTATAAATTTAGCCTGTAAAACCCACAAAAATGATAATTTTCTCATAAATCATTTGCTACCAATAATAATTAAAGGGAAAAAGCCTTAGGGCAGGTTTATAAACTTTCTAAAATGTAAAGGAAGGTGATTGAAGAGGAAAGACAGAGGAAGGAGATCAGACACCCAAAGCGAATAGAAAATAGCGAACAGGCTGGCATCCGGTTTTGTAATTACTGTTGCTTGGTATCTTAATAAATAAGCACAGTCATAAGGCCAAGTCTCAAGTTTGTCATTATACTAATTCCGTTTCAGGGTCATCGCCCCATCATCAGGATTAAAAATGTCTCCCCACCCTGCAAATGTATGTTTTAAGCCCCAGAACAGAAGAATTTGTGAGATACTGGAGAGAGTACCTTGAGCAATGACATGTTTAGCCTTTTCCTGGGAGAAGGGTGTGCTTGGACAGGTTGTTGCTGTTGCCTGCCATAATGTGCCCACTTCCATGGCAGCAGTTTTGCTGGCAGAGGTGGAGTGTATTTGTGTACAGACATATTCACAGAGAGTGGGACAGCATTGTAGAATGGCCATAATCACGATTTTCTTTTTTTTTTAAAGTGACCTCTCCCCTTGCAGTAGTGACCAGTGGCAGTGAAAGGAGCATTTCTGCATCTCCGTCATGGGCTAACAGTCACCAATACTTTCACCTAAACATTACTGCTAAGCCCACCTTCTCTGTATACAAACTTTCTTTATTTCAGCAATCTAATTTTTGGGAAATACATTTTGTTATATTATTATTATTATTATTATTATTATTATTATTATTATTATTATTATTATTATTATTATTATTATTAT
>NW_024814621.1:0-2351 GCF_019175285.1 Sceloporus undulatus
TATTATTATTATTATTATTATTATTATTATTATTATTATTATTATTACAGAGAGTGGAGACAATTGAAAACTCCCTGTTCCTATGGATGTAGCCTCATTAGAAGCCCTTTCCATTTCTCCTGGGAGTTCACAGAGTCCTTTGCTGTCAAGGCTAAGCTACTGTATGCATTACTGAAGAAGGGTGTAGTTTGGCAATGGGGACCTGAACAACAAGAAGCTTTTGCCACCTTAAAGTGATACCTAGTCCAGGCACCTGCCCTTGTGCATCCAGATACCAATCAGCCATTCTACATCCAACTCCAACAACCATGTAGAAGCAATCTTCTCTCAACTCTGGAATGGAAGGCAAGGAGTGGTGGCCTATACTTCCAGAAACCTTTCAACCATGGAGATAAAATTCAATCCTTACGAGAACTGCTTGGCTTTAGCGTGGGCTTTCATCCGATAGGAATTCATCATAGGTAGTGCTAAAGGTATTGTCTATACTTCACACACTCCCTTAAGATTTATATTGTTAGGTAAAGTTCAAGATGGGCACACTGTACACGGGTGCACTGTGCAAACAAACTGGTCTTAACACATTACTAACCCCTCCCAAAACAACAACAAAAATTGATGGCGATGCTTAAAAGTAATTTCACCTAGAAACAATAAAAGAAATTAGAAGGTATAGGATGGGAACCACCTGGTTTGACAAAAGTAGATTTTAGAGTGATAGCACACCAAAAGTCCTGCAGGAGAGGGCAGCATGATGCATCATTTTTAAAAAATCAATTCAAGGCTGCATAAACAGATATAGGAGATTATCTCACCAGCTTTTATTCCTGTGCTAGGTGCAGGATGTAAATGCACCGGGACAGGTTCTATCAAAGAGCTCCAACCCCGGGCAGTACGCATTCCATACCCAATCCAGGTTTCTCCCAGATGTTTTAAAGAACGGGATGTGTTACAGCATTGACCATGCTACCCCACTGAACTTCTTGGCTTCAGAAAATATATTTTTAGAACATACCCTGTGAGCTGATAACAAATAGCACAAAAGTCCTATCTGTTGTTTAGGAACTAGTGATGGCTCACTGCATATGCAAGCCATCAGGTGATTTAAGTCGAGACTGAGGGAGGTTTTATTACCACTCCATTCTGCTTTGGCCAGAACCCAATGGGAAATACTTGGTGCATTTCATGGCAACTCAGTTCTAGATGGAATTCGAGAAATTGGGCCATGTCTAATGGAGTGCAACCTGAATGTTTAAAAGACTAGGTAACAAGCCCTATGAGGAGAGACTTTAGGAAGAAGGTCATGTTCAACAAGAAGAAGAGTATGTGAAAAATGTGAAAATCAAAATATTTAAAGGGATATCATCATGAGGACGGAGCTAGTTTATGTTACGCTGTCCCTGAGAATAATACCCAGAGGAATGGGTTCAAACCACAGGGGAGAGAAAACTACCTCAACATAAGAAAGAACATAAAGAAATGACCCCATGTAGAGCGCATTGCAGAAATCGAGTTGTGAGGTTACCTGCACATGTACTACAGTTTCTAGGTCCCTTACTTCCAGGGAAGGACACAGCTGGCATATCAGTCGAAGCTGATAAACAGGCACATTTGACCATCTCATTTACCTTATTTGTCATCTGGAGCGACGGATCAAGAAGCACCCCCAGACTGCGAACACAGTCCTTTGAGGAGAGCGTGACTCCATCTAGGACTGGAAGTTGCAACCCGATACCTGCTTCAGGGGCCCCTACTGTAAGTACCTCTGTCTTGTTTGGATTCAATTTGAGTTTGTTTTTCCTCATCCGGTCCATTACCACTTCAAGACACTAACTGAGAGGAGAAATGCTATCTGTCGTCAAAGCTGTTGACCGAGACATAGAGAAGTATATTTGAGTGTCATCAGCATATTGATAACACCCCACCCCATTGTGGATGATTTCTCCCAGCAGGAGAATAGCATCGGGGACAGAATGGCACCTTGAGGGAGCCTCATTTAAACTCCACTTTTGAGGAGTGGCTGTCCCCGAGCATCAGACTCTGGAATCTACCTAAGAGGAAGGATCAAATCCACTGCAGTGCAGCATCTCCAATTCATAAATCTCTCAGGCGTTCCAAGAGGATGTTATGGTCTATCATGTCAAAAGCCGCTGAGAGGTCTAGAACCACCAACAGGGTCACGCTTATTAATGGTTGCTCCTCATCCTAGAAAGAAGTGATTAGTGGGGTACCACAGGATTTTGTTTGGAGCCTGTGCTGTTTAACATCTTTATAAATGACTTATAAGATGGGATAGAGGCAATGCTTATACAAAGTGGCTTACAACAGAACTGGGCTTAAATAAAATTAAAATA
>NW_024814622.1:0-2351 GCF_019175285.1 Sceloporus undulatus
TTGATGGTGGGGTCCAGGAAAAAGGCCATGCAATTAATTGCGGCCATTGACTGTGGGTGCACCAGGTGCTTGATAAACCCTGCGGTGATCAGTGGGTTGAACATTGAAACTCAGCCCTTGCAGGAGCCCATACCCTTCACACAGATGGACGGGTCTTTGATGGGTGGGCAAGCCATGGAGAGGAAAACTGCACCTGTGTGGCTTGGGGTGGCAGATCATTGGGAACAACTTCAATTGGTGGTGGGGCCCACCTACAACTACCATTTGATGCTAGGAATAGACTGGTTGCATCACCACAACCCCTCATTGAGATGGCGGGATAGACAATTGATTTTTGATGACCCAGTCTGCAGAGAACATTGCCTTGACCAGGCTATGGTGCTTCCTCCTCTCCTCCCGCCGGTGCCACGCCCGGGGTTGACTCCGAGGGAGGCGGCTGCCCATTTAGAGACTATGCAAGGCCATGGGACATTAAACTGTGTTGGGGAGGGAGCGGTTTCCATCCCTCAATGCTATCAAGATTTGCAGGGGGTTTTTGAAGCTAAGGAGTGTGATGTGTTGCCCCCGCATAGAGAGACGGACTGTGCCATTGAAATAGAGCCGGGGGCACCGCTGCCTAAACCTAAGTTATACTCAATGACCCCAAGGGAACTTACCACCCTAAAGGAGTTTATTGAGAAAAACTTGGCCCGGTGATTTATTAGACCATCAACTTCGACTTTTGCCGCTCCTGTCTTCTTCAGGGAAAAGAAGGATGGCTCCTTGCGGTTGGTCACAGACTATCGCAACCTGAATGGGATTTGTAGTACCAACAAATACTCCCTGCCTTTAATGAAAGACATGTTGGGACGATTAGTCACAGGCAAGATTTTTACCAAGCTGGATTTGAGGGATGCTTACTACTGGGTCCGCATCAAGGAGGGGGATGAATACAATACTGCATTTAACTGCCCCCTGGGGGCATTTGAGTACCTGGTTCTCCCTTTTGGCCTTGCGGGGGCGCCTGGGATTTTCATGAGGCATATTAACGAGGTACTACATGACCTATTGTTCGAAGGGGTCCTGGTGTACCTGGATGATGTGCTTATTTACTCCAAAGACTTGGATAGCCACGTTAAGTTGGTCCGAGAGGTACTCAAGAGACTGTTGGATAATCAACTATATGTAAAACTGTCCAAATGCCATTTCCACACAGAAAGATTGGACTTTTTGGGGTATAGAGTTTCCAACCAGGGCATAGAAATGGATCCTGCTAAGGTGCAAACTGTACTAGACTGGGCGCCCCCTAGGAACCGCAAAGATGTTCAGAGGTTCTTGGGCTTTGCCAACTTTTACAGACAATTCATTCCTGATTTTGCCAAAATTGCTTTGCCTATAACTGATCTGCTTAAAACCAAATCTGTAGAGAAGAAAGGGGGGGAGGCGCCAAAAGGAAGCAAAGGACCCAAGCCTTCTGCTCCAATTCGGTGGTCAGAGGAGTGCCAACGGGCTTTTAACCAGTTAAAGTTATTGTTCAGTAATGAACCCATTTTGCTTCACCCTGACCCAGATAAGCCCTTTGTTGTACAAGTGGATGCAAGTGACTTTGCCATGGGCACAGTATTGTTGCAAAGGGACTCTGATGGTAAACTGAGGCTATGTGCTTACCTGTCTAGAAGGTTCCAGAAGGCTGAGTTAACTTGGCCTTGTTGGGAGAAAGAGGCCTATGCCATTAAACATGCTTTAGAAAGTTGGTGGCAGTTCTTAGAGGGGGCTCCACAACCTTTCGAGGTGTGGACGGATCACAGGAACCTGGAGGCGTTACAAACTCCTCGCAAACTGACCCCCAAACAGAGGAGGTGGGCCAAGGACTTTTATAAATACAAGTTCAAGCTGAAATTCTTCCCTGGGCGCCAAAACATTTTGGCTGATGCGCTTTCCAGGTTGTCACAACATGAGGGGAAAGAGGCCATCCCACTAGAAACTATCTTTTCCCCTGAACAGTTGGGCCTAGCTGTAATTACTCGCAGCAAGGCCAAGGCTTCAACTCAGCCCCCTGCACAAGCTAAGTCTGAAACTCTGCTGGATGACATTCTGCTACGGATCCAGCAGGTGGCAGATGCAGATGACTGGCTACTGCGCCACAACGACTTGCTGTCTCGTAATGCACAGGGACTGTGGGTAAAGAATTCTAGGGTCTATGTCCCGGCTTCAATGAGAGAGGACATTTTAAAGCTCTGCCATAATTCTAAAGCTGCTAGACATTGGGGTTATCTAAAGACTTGGCACAAACTACGCAACACTTATTGGTGGGAAGGTGTGCGAGCGGATGTGGATGCTTTTGTAAAGAGCTGCCCTGTTTGTGCTAGAGC
>NW_024814623.1:0-2351 GCF_019175285.1 Sceloporus undulatus
TAGCTGTGCATACTCAGAAGGACTGTGTCAATTGAGTCACTGCACAAATTAAGATGGAGATTTTGAAGTTTAGTAAATTGAATAGATCCAACTACCCCACCTGGAAGATTTATGCCCAGTCCCTACTAATAAAGGAAAGTTTATGGGCCACTGTTGAAGCCGGATTGGCAGCCGATGCTAATGCAGCTGCGAAAGAGAGAGATAGCAAAGCAAAAGCCTGTATTTATTTAATGTTAGAAGAAGATTTAATTAATGACGTAAGAGATAAGGAGATGGCGAGAGATGTTTGGGAAACACTTCAAAGGCTACACACTCCTTCAACTGCCTTTGCAAAAATGCTATGGTCTAAGAGAATTTATAGGCAGAAGATGGCAAAAGGGCAGTGTGTGATAGAACATTTAAAAACTATGCAAGACTTGTTTGTGCAGGCTGAGCTAAGAGGAGTGGAAATTAATAGAGAACAGCAGTGCTATATTTTGTTAGAGTCCCTAGATTCTTCTTGGGACAACATTACTAATGCATTGCAAAACTTACTGGCAGAGGAACTAACGAAAGATTTAGTTGTGGCCAGAATTCTGGAAGAGAACCAGAGGAAACTGTCTGAGAGGAATGACGCTCCAACTTCCAAAAGTGTGCCAAGTGAGCAAGCCAAGCCTGATGTGCGTGGGCTGGACCAAGCAGCTTCTTCGAGGGAGCAAAGGAAATGTTTCTACTGCGAGAAGATTGGACATCTGCAGAGGAACTGTAAACAAAAGGCTGCTGATAGAAGAAGCAAGCAAGAGAGCAGATGGCACGGCCAGAGCCAGAAGCAATTCAAACCGCCATTTTTGAAAGACAATAAGAATAATAATAAGGTGTTTGCGACCATGATTAAGGAAAGACAGAAAGCAAACTCTAAATGGCTTGTAGATTCTGGTGCTTCAACCTCCATGTGTAATGACATTAATTTAATTAGTGATAAGAAGCAGTCAAATGTAAATGCAGTGGTTCTAGCTGACGGGCATGAGCTCACAACTATAAATCAAATGGGAACGGTTTACATTCCAGGGCTAAAAGAAAACTTTAATGATGTTTTGCATGTGAAAGAATTAGAAAACAATTTGTTATCAGTCAGCAGATTAACAGACCGAGACTACATAGTCACTTTTGAAAAGAACTTATGTAAAATAACTTTAAATGGGGAATTGCGTGGCATAGGTTTAAAAAAAAGATAAGCTTTATTTCCTAGAAGAAAATGTTGATAAGTACAAGGTTAAGAATGCTAATACTATTGATAATGTTCCGTTGCACAAAGATTGCATACATGAGCTCCATAGAAAATTTGGCCATGCAAGTTTCAAGAGTTTCAAGAGTTTAATAAGCATGTGTCCAGATTTAAAAGTAGCAGAATGTAAAAATCATTTAGACTGTACTGTTTGTAACCAAGTGAAGGTCAGAGCTTATCCAGTTGCCAAGAAGTCCAAAAGGATTGCTCAAAGACCGTTTCAATTTGTACATGCTGATGTAGCCCAAGCTAATTGTTTGTCACTAGGGGGAAGCAGATATTTCCTGGTAATTGTTGATAGATTTTCAAGATTTGCATATGTAAGAATATTGAAAAATAAGTCAGAAGCTGGGCAAAGTTTGAAAGCATGGGTAAGGATGATTGAAAGAAGATTTGATAGCAGAGTTGGGACAATTGTGACAGATAGAGGTGGAGAAATTTTAAACAACCAGCTGTACAATTAGTTCCAGAAAGTGGGGATAAGACATGAAACCACTAACCCTGCTTGTCCAAGTGAGGATGGTTTAACAGAAAGGAAAATCCAGGACATAAAAAGGATTTCTGCGTGTTTGATGGCAGATGCAGGAGTTGGAGACAGCTTCTGGGGTGAAGCAACCCTGACTGCCATACACATAAGTAATAGGTTGTACCATTCAGAGATAGAAGACATTCCCTACAGGATTTTATATGGGAGAGTGCCAAATTTCAAATACCTAAGAGTTTTTGGACAATTTGCACATGTGTACATACCTGCATGTTTTAGGAGGAAAGGAGAACCCAAAAGCAAAAGGCTAATGTTCCTAGGATATTCAGGGAACAGTTACAAGTTTCTTATGAGAGGAAAAGAGACACAGTACTCCAGGTCTGCAAATTTTGAGAGACATGCTGGCTGGGACAAGCTGCATGCCAACAAGGAAGTGTTCTTGAGGTTAGGTAGCTCAAGTGAGCAGCAAGCGCAGACTGAACCAACTTCAGGAAACGGAGGGGTTTCAGTCAAGCCAGAAGCCTCTACTAGCAGTAGTGGTAGTACCTCAGATGGGGAGACACAAACAAGACCAGTAACCACTAGAATGACAGAAGACAAAAG
>NW_024814624.1:0-2351 GCF_019175285.1 Sceloporus undulatus
CAGAGGCAAATTTCATTTTTAAAAACAGTTCTGGGGAGTACTCTGGGCTTGAGGGCCACTGGGCCCACCCTCAGTTTAGGTCCAGAGATATTCTTCAGTATCCCCCAGCATTTCACAGATGGGGAAGCAAGACACATGTGGACAAGCAACACCAGAAGGGGGTCAAGATGGACAAAGTTGTTAATGATAAAGATCACACAAGCGAGGAAGGGTACAGCATTTTGCTTTTTCCTCCAACTCCTGGCAAGGGCAAGACCCTGCCCTCTTTTCTCCTCTCCTCTCCCCTCTTTTGAGTTGATGGGATGCACAGTCTTTTGAACTTGGAACACATTTTGCAGCAACTGAATGGCCCTGAGGAGAATGGGGAAAGTGGGAGGAGAAGAGAGAAATAGGACATTTTCAAAACCTGTGAAAAAATGAGGTGACAGAGGATTAACCAGGACTCTCTCTGCCAAACTGGAACAGTATGTTCTCCTCTTGCTTGCATGAGCTGGCCCAGCAGTGACACAGATGAAACTCATAGTCAGGATGGCAACTTACCAAAGAGTTGTTGTACCTTAGCAGCGTCTGTCTCTTGGAGCCCAACTCCCTCTGCTTTGCCTTCGTGTTGGCTATCAGGTGGGCGGGGGGCCCTGGAGGCCCTGCATTTGGGTCACTTCTGGCAAGAGAGACCCCAAAGCTGTGTAAAAGGAGGCCAAGATGAAGTTCCTGATAAAAGGGACCAGGGTAAGGACTGGCTTGGCAATAAACCCTGCAGCACTCAGACACAGAAAACATCATCCTGCTGGTGACATATGCAGGTGACATATGTCTCCTTTGGGCCGATGCAGAGGTGGGCACCCTCTCCCTCCCTCTGCACCAACCAAAGCCCCCTGGACCTAGCATGGATTCACTGCAGCTCCCCTGCACAAGATATATTTATTTATTTTATTTATTAGAGTATTTATACTCCGCCCTTCAGCCTTGTGAGAGTGGTTTGGGATCAGGGGATGGGGAACGGGAAAAGGCTCTCGCTATGTCCCTGTAGCTATATATGAAATGATTGGATCATCTGCTGAAACATCCAGAGGTCCCCAGTGTTCCTCAGAGGAGGATGTCTTCATTTTGCTTCTGGCTACAGAAACACAGCTGGATGCTTCTCCAATACCTCACACCCAACACTCTCACCAGGCATGGAATGGCCATGTGGGATGGCTTCCACAACTCTATGGTAGGGCCTGGATCAGTGAATGGCCTGTTGTATGTAGCCTGTTTCCACCCGGAGCAACGCTGGAGCATAGAGGGTTCTGCTGCGTCAGGCTGTCTGGCCTGGTGGTTCCTCATTCTCCCAATGGCCAAACCAGCAGAACTCTTTATGCTCCAGTGTTGCTCTGAGTGGAATGGGTCTACAACTGGCCCTTCCCCAGGGAGGCGCCCGGTCAAGAAGGGCAGGAAAGGAGCTCTCTCTTCTCAGGTTACTCCCCTTCCATGGTAACCAGCCCTCCTCCCAGGATCAGGGGGGACCAGAGGATTGAGCTGATGAAAAGGGAGGACCCAATTCCCATGGCAACCTTCTGCATGCAGAGAAGCCATAATTCTTACATTGTCTCTGCCCATGTGGAGAGTGCCCATTTTCCACACTCTTGCCTGTCCATCTTGTCTTGGGAATATCTTGTTCCAGCCACATGCAGATCCTAGCCTATATCCTATGCCTAGTGCTGATCAGAGTAGAATCACTGAATCAGTTGGATTTATCTATATGTTGACTCACCAGTCACTTGTGTGTTCAGTGAGTCTACTCTCCAGGGTTAACCTACAGCATTCAGGACTCCTCAGCTTTTTAAATGCAGGAATGCAAATTTTGCTTGCTCTGTCATCATCACTGATGAAAATTTGACTTCTCTTTCACATAAAGGAGGAAGGGAAGTACTGTACCTGCTTATGTCTCAGGTGGAGAAGCTCTAGCTCTTGGGCTGGATAAGACCAACATTACCTTAAGGATCTGATCCATGGTCTCCCATCATCATGGTCCCCTCCCCATTAAGACACTGGCGAAAATAATTACAATCCGTCCTTGCCTTACGCGGGGGATCCGTTCCGGATCCCGCTGCGTAAGGTAAATTCCACCTATGCTCGAGCCCCATTGGAAACAATGTGGCTTGTGCGCAGCGGCGCGGGAGCGCATGGGGCGCAACCGGTGCACGCGCCAATTCAATTGAATGGGACGCGCCGCCCCTTCTGCCCTGCCCATGTCCCGTGGCTTGAGCGCGTATGCTCAAGGCCGCGTATGGCGTGCCCGCGTATGGCGCGGGCGCGCTGTATTTAATTTTTGCAAATGAGACTATTTGTCTAAGCTTAATTGCTGTGTTTGT